>NC_048298.1:310744363-310904006 GCF_013100865.1 Trachemys scripta elegans | reverse complement strand
CTGGATCTGTAAAAAGGAACAGAGAGTCCTGTGGCAGCCCTAAGACTAACAGATGTATTGGAGCATAAGCTTTCGTGGGGGAATGCCCACTTCGTCAGGCGTCTGATGAAGTGGGCATTCACCCACGAAAGCTTATGCTCCAATACATCTGTTAGTCTTAAAGGTGACACAGGACCCTCTGTTGCTTTTTACAGATCCAGACTAACATGGCTACCCCTCTGATACTATATAAATTATACTTTTCAAAACTTAAATGAGGCACCACAAAGTCTTTACATCGTTTTAAAAGAGCTATCTAAACTTAAGAAACAGTACAAGGATAATTTAAAAAGCAAGCAAAGACCGGATTTCAAATATTATAACGTTTTAATTAAAATATGTTTCACACATTAGGGTTGAGCCACTTTATTTGTGAACCCTAACACACATCTTGATAGGTTTAAAAAAAAAAAAAAAAAAAAAAAAGTAAGCTGTCCAATAAGATTTGAGAAAATTAATCAAACTGAGACGCCTACAGTAAGCACACTGCTGGAATTGTAGGCACTGTATTTCTAATCTGCTGGGGGTGCTCCCCCAACCCATTCCACCCCTTCCCCCAATGCCCCACCCCACTTCTTCCCATCCCTGCCCCGCCTCACCTCTTCCTGCCCAGTTCTGCCCCCTCCCTGAGTGCACTGCGCCCTCACTCCTCCCGCCTCCCTCCCAGTGCTTCCTGATGCCGCAAAACACCTGATCTGCGGCAGGTGGGAGGCACTGGGAGGGAGGGGAAGACACTGACCAGTAGGGATGAAGGTAGGTGGGAGATGCTGGGGGGACAGGGAGGTTCTGATGGGGGGCTGCCAGTGGATGCTCAGCACCCACCATTTTTTCTCCCATAGGTGCTCCAGCCCCAGAGAGCACCCACGGAGTTGGAGCCTATGGTTGGAATGACAGCAGCATTACACTGTTCGTATCATGGGGTAGGTTTCTGTATCTCCTTGCACCTTGTCTAGTCACATACACCTGTGAAAGAAAGTGTGAAGTGGGCATAAAATGCGAGCAAATTAGAATTTTTCACTCTTTTACCCAAGTGCAAGGCTGGAGAATCAGACCTGTGTCTTACAGTGCAGCGCTAAAGTTATTCATCAAGATGCTACAAGAAAGTACATTATTCAAATGAAGCTACACTCGAATTCAAATCTCATTTGATACCTTGGATGAAATCCTGACTCCAGTAAAGTAAATGGCCCAATTATTTACCTATGATGATCTGTGTTAGGTAAGCACTGGTGCATGAATAACTAGCTACTGTGCTTGCACATGTGTAAGGTCCAGTCGGGATATCGCTGAATCTTGTTTGGTTAAATACATTCTATTCTACCACTCTGAAACCTATATAAAATTTGTCACTCATCTGATAAAGCTTCTTAGTTCCACCCAACTCTCTAATTTAAGAAAGATTTTATGAATTATGGAACCTCAATAAGTGAGGCCTAACAATTAATTATTAAACTCTCCAAAGGGAGATATTGCTGAACAAACCCACAGAATTTACTCTCAGTCTTATTTCTGCTAAAGGAGCTTTAAATCAATGTGCCTCAAGTATACATGTGAACAGCTTCAGCATAGCAGTCTTGCTCAGCACAGTAGCTAAGGTAGTGTATGAAACTAGGATTAATACACATGGGGGGAAAAACATATCTTTTTGGTAGTACCTTTACAACAGTGAAAATGCAAAGGTTGAAGAAATTATAAGGGGAGGGGGAATCTCCATTAATCTTTTTGCTTCCAATGTTTGTATCTGTGATTTTCTTCAAGCAGGCATGCCTCGCACCTAATAAACTATCCATTGATCAAAGAACACTTCATCCAAAAGTTTAAAAACAATCAACAAAAATGATCAAAGAAAAACAGATACTGCAGACCTCTGTGGTACAAAGTATCAATGGTTTAAGATAATTCTCTGCCAATAAAAATCAAGACCAAGGAAACATCAATTTCACTAGAACTGATTTGTTTCAGCTGTTAAATAAACTGAAGACCCTCATATAGGGCAGGATTGAGCCTTTAGGCACAGCCAGGACAAATGTGTCCCTGCAGGACATCATGCCAGGAGAAGCAACTTCCATAAAGTAAGAACTAAAGACAATTGTTAATTTTAAAAAAAAATAGTTAAGGATTAAAAACCCAATGGTTTGATCCTGCAAACACTCAGGCATATTGTGACAGAGTGGGATATGTCTGTATCAAATTTTGCATTCAGTTGTACTGCGTGTCTGCACAAGTCTGGCTTGCCCAAGGTGAGTCTATTGTGCTGCATTCCAGACAGCTGCCCTGCCAAGCTAAGGTGTTTGGAGACTCCCTGAAGGACGATCAACCCCGGAGATCCATCAAGAGCAAACTGGGGGCGGGGGGGACTATCAACGTTGGATGACTCAACTACTAACCCACCCCCATGGAATAACAGGTTCTTCTACAGGAGTAAACATAATGGGGCGGGGATGAGGGCTTCTGAGTGTGAGCACATGGCACAGACTCAGTTGCCTTTAAGGAGTGAATTTCTGCTCTGTGCAAGAGAGAGAGAGGGGGCTGACCATCACCACATGTAGGAAAGGACTCATCCCCAGCCTGAAACATCAACAAACTCACAAAGTGCAAGGGTGAGATTATGTAACTCACACACGTCCTGGGTGTGGTGCTCTGTTCCATCTAGTGGCACCGATGAGCACTTAGAGAGAGATTAATGAGTCTGCTCTACAGCCTTAGCTGAGAGCCATGTGGCTTTTAGCTCATGCACTAAACTCCAGAGGCCCCACATTCGATCCCGCCTGCTGACGACTGGGGTCTATCGACGTTACAAGTGGGGGCTCATCCAGGATTTCAACAGGGAAGACTCTGAAGCTCAGGACATGCTTCCTCCGCTAGGGGAAGTATGTAACCCACACACTTCCTTGGTGTGGTGGTCTGTCCTCCTTTAGTGGCGCCGAGAGCACTTAGAGATTAATACGTTTGCTACTGCCTTAACTAACAGCCATGTGGCTTTTAGCTTTTAGTAGAGGTTCATACACTAAGCTCCAGAGATCCCAGGTTCAATCCCACCCGCTGATGACCTGGGTCTGTCAGTCTTATGTTAGACATAGGGAAGATGCTTCTCAGGACTTGTTTTTAAAGATGTTTAACTCTCAAGCATTTCTATAGTAAAGTCACGGTGTCTAAGAAATTCCTTTGCTAAGCCTGTGCTCCTTGCTTTCCTGCCACATTGTCCCCAAAGGGGTTCAACTGCAAGCCCAGAGCACCCATAGCCCAGGTAGAGTTCTGGGGAAACATGTAAGTGACTGGGGGACTTAGGAGGTCTCTAGCACTGATCTTGGGAGCTATGATAGTTGAGTGGCAGCACCCCATATCCCCAAAACAGGCACCATACACAAGGTCTGAGCCCAGTAGTGTGTCCTAATGGCCCCAGAGCTAGAAACAGTGACTAGACACTACCCATACCCAATTAGTTTGGAAGCACAGACACAGCAAGTGGATCCACTGGTGACCATCCAATGAGTTGCTGGGACAGTTTGTAACACATGAGTAACTTTATATATAAGCAGCCCCACTTACGTAAGTGTTCACAGGATCAGGCACTGAGCAATAGTGAGCCATATCAGACCAACAGTTTTTGATCAGAGCATCCCATTACATTCAGTGGGGAGTGCTGCTGGACAACTGATGGGATAGTAAAAATAGTAGCATTTAATAGAACATCAGGAAAAGGAATCAACAATAGCTAGGCAGAGAGGCAGCTGGGAATAATTCATGTATGTGTCTAATATTAATAATTTGAAATTAACAAGACCCAGATCAATCATCATGATTGACCACTTAGCTTGTATGTTTTGTTCTTTTCCCCATACTATATGTCTGTTTAGACTATAAAGCAGTTTGAAGCAGAGAACGGGTCTTCCTATATGTTGTACAGACATAGCACTTTTTGGGTAACAATGCTATTTAAACAAGTTACAAGAATAAATAATTGCATACAAAGGAATTTAACAGGAAAAGAATCTAAAACTTTCCAGGTAATATTTATTCACATTAGTGCTTGCAGGATCCAGCCTTTAGATTATACCTTCACGTGGCAAAAATTTATTTCATGCTATGTTTACAATACAAAGACTGGCTTAGACTAGTCAGAAAATCCTGAATGATGTTAGAGCTGTTTTAACAATGTGTTATTTTGCTCATTTTGGTACAAGAGAGCAGCACTCAGACAATGTTTGTTTTAGGCAAACAGAATTGTGAAGCTGTAACATTTATTTTAAATGTTAACTACAATTTTGCTCTTTTATTTACTATTCCGGTATATTTTAACGCACATTGGGTAGCTTAATTTCATATTTTTGTCAAATGTGCAGCATAGAATCCTGTTTTAATGTAAATAGCACTATTTCACTAAACTGAAGTTCCATGTACAATGCTACAGTAGGGCAGAGGAAGGACAAAGAAAGCCACAAATAACACACACACGGATTGTGACAAGCCAGGGAAAACCCAAGATAGAATTCAAGGCTACAAACAAAACATTTCATATTTTTTAAAAACACCACCATATTTTTAAGTAGGAACATCATCTTGTGAGGAGAAATGGACTATGTGGTACGATGGATTGAGAGGGCTGGATCAGAATTGGCACTATGCAGGTGGAGCACAGATTTTGAGTTGAAATGAAATGTAGACACAGCTCTGGCCAAAAAAAGCGGGGGTGGGGGCAGGTGTGAGGGAGGGCTGGAAAATTCAATACAGCAAAGTACACCAACCAAATTCAATCTAAGATGCTAGGTAAAATGACTGTATGAACATAAATGTAACAATGTACAAAGTAACGTATTGCAAAATTCAAGAAAGTAGTTCGTACTATGTTGCCCAATGGAGGAGCTGGCTGACAATTCTGAAAGGGAGCGTCAGCTGGGCAGGACAGGGGCTCATTATAGAGGCCTAAAACATCTCTTCCCAGTCAGAGGTAGGGGTGCAGCTAAACATTTGTGACATCACAACCAACCATCAGCTCACATTTTGGGCAGAACTCTGACCCCTTAGCCCAACAGGGCCCTTATGCTGCAGATATTAACACCCATATAATCATGGGGGAGACATCAAGGTCAGAATACGTAGAGATGCTGGAGGAAGGAAATCACTCCCCCATCCTTTGAGACTGTGCAGGTCCTGATTGCTGAACAACCAGTCTGCGTTCCCTACCATGCTGCTTGATTATCCTGAGAACTGGTCATGTTAGCATGGAGCTCCATACAGGGGAGTAAGGGGCCAGCATGGTCCTCAAGATTTGCCCCAATAGGACTACTCACATGTTTGATTAAGGGTTCCAGGACAGGGACTTGCACTGCACAAAACAACATACGACTCATTTTTTAATCAGTGCTATAAATATGACAATGGGACAAACTTTTTGCAAACATTACTTCGTAACCCTACTGACCTAAGTCAAGCTTAAACTTCCACTGACGTACTACAGGATCAGTCCCTTTGTTTCATTTGAAATATGCAAGGACTTTTTAAATGACAAGTAAAATAAGTACTGCAGTCTCCTAATTAATGTGATATTAAGAGTAATATCCAGGTCTGGTGTGCTTACATTGATTATAATGTTGTAAGACCAAACCCTGAGATCTCTTCTATTTTTGTTCAGCCAAATTCCAAATGATTTCACGGAGAGCATTGCCTGCTTAAATACCTCAGAATTCAGCCTATAAAGAGTAATTTTGCAGTTGAAAAACAAATACAAAAGCATTTTGTATTACTTCTTTTTCCTCATTTATCTGTATTATTTATATTTGAGCATTAATAGTCAACAATATATTAGTCACTATTTATTGTTAATTTGCTAGTAATTTTATCTACATTTTCCACAGTGGAACTGTAAGTACTACAGCCTCTAGTGCTACAGTGACTAAAGAAAAGAGGCTTAAAATGTCAGTCAAATTAACACACAGGGAAAAGACAGAACATCCTTTAAACTTAAAGTCATAGCTTGTTGAATAGTAAATGAATTTTGGGGAGAAAATGTAAATAAAAATACAAAAAGCTAGGTCTGAAATATTCTTTCATCCTTCCAAGCTAAAAGATACATACAGCAATGTATTCTCTAGCATTCTTAGCACTCCTTTGGGGGATTGCAGGCCTAATTCTGCCAGCACACCATGCATAGAATTCCCATTCACCTTAGGCTCATGGCATTTGTATATCAGTCATCATGTCAGACCCTAAATTGCAGAAAGCAAACTAAATGTCAGATTTTGCCCCCTTTCCTCACACACCAGTGGTACTGCTCACAGAGCAAGTTACTACTTAGTATAAGGCTGGCAAAGTACATGATGGATTTAAAGGAAATATGATACTGCACCTACTTACCATAAATAAATGGCCTCCTCCTGGGCACTCTCTCATAGCAGCCCTGCAAGTGGCCTTTCACCTCAATTTCCCTCTTGGGTAACCCAAAAGACTCCACTGCAGGTTCTTACTTGAACAATATCCCTTCTGGGGCCGTTTATTACAGAAACCTTGTGCAGATAGGCTCTAGCAAAAGTCCTGTATCACCCAAGGACATACAGTCCTTTTTCTCACCACACTAGAGTGTCTTCTGCCACAGGCTTCTTCTCTGTCCTCTTCCGTCGCTCTGCCAGGACTGCCTCCTCAACCCTTCCATCTGGGGTACAACCCCACTCTTCCCAGTAGGAACTCCCACAGCCTCTCTGCTGGGAGCCTCTCTTACTCTCCCCAGCCCTCTCACTGCTCAGGCTCCAGGTCTCCAGCAAGGAGATGCCAGCGAGTAAACCCTTCTGCTGTTCCTCTGCTTACTACCCTCTCTGGCCCTTGGCTCTAGTAGAGCCAGCAGGTATCTCCCTCTGCTGCTCCTCCTACCGTCTACCCTCTGGCCCTGGCTCAGGGGACACCAGCCAGCAAAATCCCTCTTTCTGCTCTCCTGGCTTCAATCAATCCCAGGAATTACTTTCTATGACTAGCAGCTCTCATCTCCTGCCTGACTCAGTCTGCTCTGACTCCTGACTGACCTCTGATAGCCCCCAGAGGCTACCCGTCCCTTTTAATTGGCCCAACTGGGAGCCCCTGGACAGGAACAGAAGCACTGAGCCCAGGTTCATACCTCCGCCCATTTCAAAAGAAAAAAACCCAGACCCTGCCAGCCTCTCTCAAAGGCAGGCCCCTTTTCTCTCTCTTTTTCCCCCCTGTAATCTGCCCAGCTACAACACATACCCCCAGAACCAACACATCTTACACAAATCATTCCTTATAAATTCATGCACAAATTCAGCAGGTCATAGAGGGTTCCCCACATTCCCTCCAAGTACTCAAAACAGCCCCTAAAGAAAAACAAGTCTCCATTTCTCTCAGGCTTCATGATGCAGCTAGTCTCCACTCCACTTGGTCTTCAGTTCCCTCCTTGACATGAGAGGGGGTCACAGCACCCCACCAACTGCACTGCTGCAAACAGCACCCCTCATTGCAATAAATCACTCAACAATACCCTGCTTCTGTTTTCCCCTTTTGGGGTCCTTTAAAAATCTCACAGTTCCAAATGGGTATGTATCCTCAGAAGGGGTTCCAACTTATTTAGTCCTCGAATACATAGTAGCCCTCTAAGTTCCAGACTGTTCAATGTCTATCTGCTGATTAACCCAAAATAACACAAAACACAAACCTGCAGTTCTCAATCCCAGCTAGCCTGTACAGTTTCTCCCCTGCTTGGATAGGGTCTCTCCCAGACCACCCTACCTGGAGAGCTTTCTTGCACTCTCTCCTCCTCCTTCAGATTTTTTCCCCCTGCTAACTCAGAGCCCCGCAGGTGCCTTCTTGATCCCTGCAGCATTTACAGCCCTAGCTGTAAGTGCTTGGGCATGTTCTCTTTACTGCAACTTCCTGCTCTTTTTGTCCTGGGATCACCTGATTCAACTCTGGCTCGTCCTGTAATAGGGCTGTATTAGCCTCAGGCTCTATGGCTCATGAGGCAAGCCACCCGCTTACACTTCTGTTGATGCCCCAGTACTGCAAATAGGAGACTCATGTAGAATAACACCTTATTCCTTAAACAGTCCCACTAACCAATGGAGTAATGTACTACTCATGTTCTGATACCCTTATTCACTATTAGTACCTACTCCTTGACTAGTCCTGTTCAGATCAAGTGGATTGAAATCAGTGGGACTACTCAAGTAGTAAGGGAGTACTTATGATGAGTAAAGATCTTATATTGGTGCAACATAAGTAAGGATGGTAGAATTAGTCTCAAAGTGTTTCCTGGCTTAGGTTATCAGTAAGGGGTCAAACTGTGATACCCCTAATCCTCTCGAGTGATATTTCGCTCTGCAAACTCTGGCCCTAGGCAAAAGTCAATATCTCAATGCTCAAAGAATGAGCTGAATAATGTTTTTTGTTTTTACAAGTGTGGCAGGCAGCTAGGATGATCTTGTTAGCACTGCCTGCTGTTCTAGAATGATACTCTGTTGTGTATATCATGCTCAATGAACCTTTATATGATTATTTGACACCATGGGAAAAACTGGAAAAAGAGCAAGAAAATAACTTATTTTTAAACACTGTTTATGAGTTTGTCAGCACTGTGCCTATGTGCTCAGAGCTCTCTGTAGTCATTCCCATCACCTCAAACGGCTCAGAAAATATTGCCAGTGTCTCTGCTGCTGCTGAACTCAACCAGCAAACCTCTCAGATGTTTCTCTCATTTTGGTTTACAAACATTCTGAGCTATTTTATCCCCATATTCCCAGGAACGGATGCCAGAAACAAGATGTTCAAGACAAAGAACAGAATGCTGCCCAGTGTGTGGATTTGAAGCCTTCACAAGCAGAGTAAAAAATGGAAGCAGTGCCTCACTGAGATGATCAAGGAAACTTGAAGCCCTTTTAAATTTTATGTTTAGCATTCTTCTAAGAGATTATGGCACATATCTGTGTAAACTCTAAACACAGTCATAAATCTGCTCTGTGTCCATTGTGGTCTCCAAGTATAGTATTTTTTATAGTATAATGTTTTCTTCTTTGTAACCTCTTCCTTATTTATAAAGGCTTCTACAAAGTTTCACGTTCAGTTTCTTCCATTACCAAGTATTCCCTTTAACTTTTGCCAAACACTGATATTTTTCCTCTGGGGTATTCAATGGAGCTGAAATAAACATTTATTGATTGTTCTTTTCATTTTTACTAGCACAACACAGCTCTAGGAATAAGCGAATCTAGTCATTCCTTTCCCCTGTCTTCCACCATACCCAAGTGCAGGATCAGTGGAGGCAGAAAGTCCACGCAGAGGAAAGTTGTAGTCATGGAAGGAACCACAAGTCTACTCTGTAAAGGACCCAGAACCAGCTTTTGCCCACACTCATACTTTCTCCATTGGCTGTCTTTGCAGAAATAGAGAACAAACTATTGAAGGTTCCACAGAAATAGCACAGTGTTTTAAATTCTGATTTCTCTGTAACAGTGGAATATTTAAAACATAGTTCATTTAGAATCCATTGGACATTCCTCATCAAATTATTATAATAGTATAATAGATCAAACATGGGGCTTATTCTAATGAGAGTCCCTTCACATAAAAGACATTGGACTTTAGTGGTGCCCATGTCATCCCTTCCCATCCTGTCCCAAACAGAAATAGTTAATTCAACATGCACCCAATATTGCACAGGTTTTGTAGGGGAACCCCAACAGGCCTGGGGAAGAGAAGGGAAACCTGTTTCTTTCCAGCCTTTCCATTCTTCTCCATCCCCTGATGCCTGATTTTGTGTGAACATGTTGCTCATACCACACCCATGACAGAAATATCTGAAGGTTAAAAATCCATGTTCTGACTCTCTCTGACTGATACTATACTTACTGGAGAATTAGACTTACTGACAGACAAGTTATAAACAATTGTTCATTATTTAAAAACACCCTTTAAAACATGCTGAAGGCTCAGACATTTTGGTGTTTAGACTTTTTAATTTATGATTTGTTGGAAATGGTTGATAGTGAAGAATTCTTTACAGCTTTTTAATTTGGGGATGAATTTTTAAACATTTAAAGAAGAAAGGTTTCAGGGTAGCAGCCGTGTTAGTCTGTATCCTCAAAAAGAACAGGAGTACTTGTGGCACCTTAGAGACTAACAAATTTATTAGAGCATAAGCTTTCGTGGGCTACAACCCACATCTTCGGATGTGGGTTGTAGCCCACGAAAGCTTATGCTCTAATAAATTTGTTAGTCTCTAAGGTGCCACAAGTACTCCTATTCTTTTTAAAAAAGAAATTCTGTTCCCATGACATGAGCCTTTTGGTCCATCTTGAGACAGAATGGACATTTTTACCAAGTATCATTTCAACCTCTAAATAATGAGGCTTTAAATGCAAATGCTGATCCATTGCATTGTCAGACTCTGGCTTGCCTTACTCATGCACAGAATTCATCTGAGTCAATAGGAGTACTCATGTGAATATGTTATGGGAACGATGTAGTATCTCTTGATGAAATTCTATGATCACTGTTATGCAGGAGGTCAGACTAGTTGATCATGATGATCCCTTCTGCACTTAACATCTATGAATATATGAATAAGGCAAACAGGATTTAGCCTCTAAATTATAAACTCATCTAAAAGAAATACGGAGAGAAAAAGAACTTAGATATGGAAATAATATAGGGCCAGATTCAGATGTCTGAATAGTACTTTATTCTATTAGTAGCATCATTGAAATCAGTGTGGAACAAGTTGCTATCCAATGTGAAAGGGAGGGTCAGAATCCAGCCCTTATTATGTAACAAATGGACTAGCTGGAGTATGAAATGCATGAAGAGCACCAGGAAAAAGAAAACACACAAGCCAATTAACCGCACCATGATCCAAATGATATTTACTTTTGTTCTTTCACCTAAGATTACATTTCAAAGCTATCCATCCTCTTCCACAAAGGCAAAGTGCCCGCTGTTTGTTCTGTGCTCTCATAAAGATGAGTGAGTTTATTCAGTTCTGCACAAATGCAGGAGGAGGAGGAGGAGGAGGGCGAGGATAAAATGTCAAGAATATCTGAAGTGCTTGTTTTGACTCTGTTGAAAAATACATTTAATTCTCATTTCAGATGCATTTATTCTCGGATACCATTTCTGAAACCCAAATCTCAACCCCTAAAACACACAATATGGAATATTAATATATGGCTTTACCAATTTGACTTCCTTTAGCCCTAAAGACCCTTCCATTTGCATTATACAGGGTGTTTCCTGGGTGAAAGGTATGGTCCTAGACAAAATGTTCATGAGACACGTTTATAAAAGAAAGAGAAGAATCCTCAGGGAAGCATAATAGAAAGCAATGAAATATTAATAAAAAACTGATCTTATTTCCCCTAAATATGGATGAAATTCACCCCTGGGCAGAGAGCCTGCACAAGGATCTATGCATCATTTAAATTCCACTTAACCATTGTTCTGGGGCTTACATGGTTCATAAGACCCTGGGGTAAGTCATTAAGCTGGGTTGTGTTTCATTCAATGTCTTCAAGACCAAGATATGTAAGAGCGGCGGTGGAGTAATTTCATTATAGCAAATCTATGGGATTGCCAAAACAGTCTGATTGACTGGTCATCCCCCTTGAAGGTTTTTAGAATATTGGTTAAAATTAAATAATAAGAGTCAGCCATCCAGAAGCAAAAACTTCTAGATTCCCCAATAGGCATCTGACTGTGAAACACCAATATATAATAAAACCCTGATTAGAAATCCTAGCGTAGACAGTTTCTCCCTGTGACTGGGGATACAGTGTTATTGACATTGTCAGACATTGCCCTCTGAAGATTCAGAGGAAAGGAGAAGGGTAATATCACACATCTATAATAATACTCTCAGACTGTAGGATGTGACCCAGTCAAACGTGTTCACATCAGACAGGCTGCCTCTCGGCTTTAATTGGAGTTGCCTTTGCTATTTAAAGGGTAATGGAAACAAAATGTCTAAGCATTAACAAGTCAGGACAAAAAGCAGGAGCCCTTGATTTGTGCAAATCAGTACAGGTTCTCTTATTCATTTATGTTATTCATAAATAATTTGTACTGTGGTAGCACCCAAAATGAGCTAGGTGCTACACAACCATATGACAGTTTCTGCTCTTAGATCTGCAACATTTACAATATTGTACTTCAATTATAGTGTTACAACTAAAAAAAGGGAGCAACCATAGGTAAGAGCCATGTTGGGTTATCTCTTGGCAGACAGGTATCCTGGCTGGAACACCAAGCCAATGAAATGTCACTAATGTAACCTGTGCCTTGCACAGGATCCAGTTTCATGAGTGATTTCAGGACTTCTGCACTCTGTATCAGTGAAGATTAAGCATGTTGTACCAGTGAAAAGGCAGTCACAGTAGTGAAAATAAAATGCACAATTTATATGGAGTGTTTATGTCAGCAATTATATTACAACTCACGAGGCCTAGTTTAGGAGGTACAATTTGAGGGCCCGTGCCAGCCAATCCTAGACCAGCAGTTTCCTCACTGATTTGCCCTCCTGACCTAAAAAGGACCACAACAGGGCTGACTTTCAGTTCCTGTGCTTCAGGCAAAATTAGGGGGTGAAGGACAAAGCCATATGTTTTAGCTATTCAGGAGCCAGCCCAGACCCCAGCATAAGATACAGCAGTCTTACGTTGCTCTAAGTTATACTCTGCCAGGGACTGGGAGCTGGGTCAGCATAGAGCCCTAATGCTTGCTCTACACCAATACGGGAGACCCTCCAACAAGTGGGTATTCTCAAGGGGCTCTTTCCATCCTCTCAAAGACCCATTTATGCTGCCAGAGAGGTATAAAATGGACTTAGTGTAACTAGGAATCAGGCCCAATAGCTGTAATCAGAATAGGAGAGGACAGGAGAATGGTGACTTAAAAGGGCTGGTTAAATATTTCTCCTTTTTTGCATGGGGAACGGGGGAGGATCATACTAATGAAAATAGTTCTTTGCTCTCGACATCATAACTATTCACAGGAGTAGATTGTTGTGTCACAAGCAGCACAACAGACCCTGTATTAACATGAGAAAAGAGGAGGTGGAGATAACATTTATCTGTAATAATTAGCTATTGAAGAAGGAGTGAGAGAGGGGGAAAAATCCTGAAAATCCAACTGAGTTGCATTTGAATAATGTGTTCTTGTAACATGACAGTAAATTGAAACTCGTCGTTTAGTGTTTTCAACAGTGGTGAGTGTAAATCATTAACCCATACAAAAGCTTTCAGTCACTTAGAGGAAGATGGGCATTTGTCTATGCTAGTGATTTCCTTGGCATAAAAAGAAAAATGAATCATAAGACAATAGATTGAACCATAGGAGTCAAAGTGGCTGATAAATGCTTGACTCAGTAAAATAATTTCCAGACATCTTCTGCAGTTTTAGATTAAGAGAAGAGAGGGAGGGGTGGGGGTGGGGTGGGGAAAGGAATATTTTATCGTTTGCTTATTATACTTTTCTTCAGCTCTATCACTGTGAACAGAAAAGCCAAGTGACATTGTTATTGCTCTGTCTGGGGAAGAAGTATTAAAAACGCTGGGATGCTTCCACAGCATTATTAAAGTTCTCTGAAGCACAGCTATTAGTGAGATAAAAAAGTCATGTCATCTATTGTTTCACATAACCCATCACAACCTGTAGTAGCTGTCAAGCCAGCCAGTCCAATTCATTTTGAAAATCATCAGAGCACAAACGTGTTTTGACAAGCAAACGTGAGGGATATTAGCGGAAGCAGAAAACGAAATTTGATTTTGAGAGTTCCAGAAGCCTGCAAAGGCAATGGAAGCTTAGTATCCAATGCTGACTACCTGTGAATAAAACAGATCTGGGAAGGATTAGAGCTTGTAGATCACATGTGACAGAAGTCCTCGAACAAGGCTGACTTTTAGGCCACTCCATTTGAATTTTACTAGAGGTGGCGGGAGATTAAGGATCAAACACAAAAAAAATCAAGATCATGTTGTGATGGATTTTAAAATTACTCGGCCAATGTCAGGCATTCTTTCATATATTTTGTTCAAAATATTTTTAAAAAACTATGCCTCTTTAATTAATCTAGAAAAAAAATGTCCTTCATGGATGAAAAAGTTATTCTTTCATATTATGACATTTATTTAAGTACAAGCAAACAAGGCAAACGGAGAAAAGTAGCACCCCTGAAATAGGCTGCTCTTTTAATATGCACAACTAATCAGCACTGTATGTGGCAACCCAATGGGGCTATATGAAAATGTTTGGCCAACACATTGCACTGCATAACCCTAGAGAACTTGTCCACAATTTTTCAAAAATAGATGACTACATCTGTATTTAGGGCCTGATTCAGTACCCATGGTAGTCAATGGAAAGATTCCTTTTGAATTCCATAGCCATTGGATCAAATTTCCTTGGGCCTTAAAGTCAACGGAAGCTGTTCATCGGTCAATGCTTCAGAGAGTCTGGTCAGCTATTTATGTGCCTAACCATGGGCTTAGTAGCCTAACTTTGAGCTCTTATTTTTGCAAAAGTCAGCCCTAGGGTTTTTCTTCTATTCAGCCCACAGGGCCAGATCCTGAGCTGGGGTAAATTAGCCAGATTTACCCAGTACCATTATTTCTAACAGCTGAAGATCTGGCCCAGTCTGTGTAATGAGCAGAGCTGTGTAGGAACTGCAATTTCAATGCTGTGGGAAATTCCATGATTTCAAAGTTTGTTCCAAATCAAAACAAAACATCAAATTCTCATGTTCCCATGAAAGCAAATTTTCAAAAAAAAAATTCATTTGGGGTCAATCTATATGTTTTATTTTGATTTTTACTTTTAAAATGTTTATATCATATATTATAATGTATAGTATAAAATAAAATAAAATTTTTGAATGAAAAATCTAAACGTTCCATTCCAAAAATGTCAAAATAGAATGTTTCAACTTTTTTTCAAAACAATATTTCACTGAAATTGACATGCTCCCAAGGAAAGTTTTGATTTTGATGAAACGACATTTTCCAACAGACAAACATTCAGTCAGAAAATCTTCAAGCAGCTCTGGTAATGAACTTTCAGGTCCCAGGTCTGTTCCTAAAAGTTCTCTGAGTGAAACTGTATGCAGTGCTACATAAGCTCCTTGGCCAGTAGGTGTCTTTCTATAGACTGGTTTATTTGGGAGATTGGGAAAGGGCTGTCAGTATGAGAAAGAGCAGAAAAGCAGCAAGTTTGCAGTGAACACAGCTGCACAGTATCTGGCAGTGAATCAAATAAGGACAATTTCTTTTATGATTCACTTAGAATTAGCTCCTTCCCAAGACAGTAGTAATGTCTGCTTTGGCAGACTTCACTGCACTGTTCTGAAAGCATGCTAAAGGCCATAGTTTCAAAAGAGCACACACACAAAATTGTGCCAATAGATTTTGCTGTGTTGATCCACATGCATGGATCTGCCATTGCCTGATTGGATGACAGCAAGAGCCAACTACCTACGCAGGATTGGCCTTCCCACCATCGACCCCAGAGATCCACATGTGAGGAGGAGATAAACCATGGGATGGAATGGGGAAGATAATTGTGCATCTCTTTCCCAACAATCCCACAGGGTGAAATAAGCTAATGGTCTCCCTCCAATTCCAAGGAGAAAGATGTCCACATCACAAATAGGCCTGTCTCGGTATACACAGAAACATTAAATGTGCAAGGAGACAACTACCCTAGAGTTTTCCCTCTGATCTGGTTGAGGCATATTGAAAAGGCTGAATGAGGAGCTTGCACTGCCTACCCTGTGCCTATTTTATGTACAGAGTTTTGTTTCCAGGACTTTCATAAGCAAATATTTTGCAGTCTTTACCACAGAAGACAGTGGGGAAATTCCTAAACCATGACCACTTTTCCTGGGAAAATGAAATGTGGCCTTGATGGAAGTAAAGGAGAAGATTTTCAAAGGCACAAAGAGTAGTTAGGAAGCACTGACTTTCGATGGAAGTTGTCTGCCTAATTTGCGTTTGTGCCTTTAAAGTCTCCACCTACATTTTTAAAGAGAAGTTAAGAGCATTTTGAGGAACTCAAGGTCAGTGAAACAACAGGACAAAACGGTTACTAATCTTCCTGTAACTGTTGTTCTTTGTGATGTGTTGCTCTTGTTCATTCCACACTAAGTGTCTGTGCATCGCGTATACCGTTGCCAGAGATTTTTCCCTCAGTGGTATCCATTGGGCCGCCTCTAGCATCCTCTAGAGGCGCGCGCTTATGTGCTGGTATAAGGGATATCGCTGGCCTCCCTCTCAAGTTTTGACGTACCTCCTCCACAGCTCCCATCCGTAGGAGGGTCTGCACCTCCAGGGCAAAGAGCTGCTTGTGAAGAGGGATGGGGATGGGAGGGCAAGAGGAGTGGATGAAAATTGAAGTGTGTAACAGTCAGTCCAAAAATAAAGGGGTGGCAGGATCTGAAGTGGGAACTGGTATAATGCCCTCAGGAGCACCTTTGAAAAGCCTGGTTGGGCCCACTGGAGTACCTATGTGACCCCACCTGGGAGGTTGAGGTGGATGGAAGCAGTTGACTGCGCTTGTAATCTCTCCCCTTTCTTTTACAGAGGTCCAGTCTCAGAGGCAGAGCCGAGAAGTGTGGTGGCTGTTGAGACCTGAAATCTTCCTCGAAATAGACGGAGCGTAGTGGTCCAGGGACCTGAGGGTATCCCTTGAATCCTTCAGGCCATGTAGTCTCATGTCCATTTGCTTCAAAATAAGCGAGGAACCTTTGAAAGGGAGGTCCTGGACTGACTGCTGGACCTCGTTAGAGTCCTGAGGATGGCAGCCAAGAGCATTGTCTCATGGTGACAGCAGAGGCCACTGTCCTGGCTGCCGCATCTGCGGCATCCAGTGCCGCCTGGAGAGAGGCTCTGGCAACATTCTTTCCCTCTTCCAAAAGGGCTGAGAATTCATGCCTGGAGTCCTGGGACATAGAGTCCTTAGATCTGGACAAGGAGCCACACAAATTGTAGTCGTATCTCCCCAGTAAGATTTGCTGGTTTGAGGTGCGTAGTTGTAGACCATCTGTCAAATACATTTTCCTCCAAAACAGATCAAGTTTCTTTGCATCCTTCTGTTTGGGGTAGCACTCGAGTGGCTCTGTCTGTCTCTTTCATTAGCCGCCAATACAATGAGGGACCCCGGAGGGGGGTGAGAGTATAGATACTCATACCCACTGGCTGGCACATAATATTTCTTCTCTGCCCTCTCTGACGTCGTTGGCAGAGAAAATGGGGTCTGCCACAGGGCTCTGACCGGACCCATTACTGCCTCATTAATGGGTAAGGCCACCTTAGATGGAACTGCTGCAGCCAGAATGTCAAGGAGGCTGTGGGATGATTCCTTGAGCTCCTCAATCTTTAGCCTCAGGTTAGCCGCTATCCGCTTTAGAAGCTCTTAATGAGCCCTAAATTCATCCTGTGGTATCAAGCTACTCGGCCCCAAGACAGCCTCGTCCGGGGAGGAGGAGGAAGAGGCCTGTACTGGAGGAGGGGCTTCTTCCTCTTCTTCTGCCTCAATAACTTCTATAGGGGCCATGTCCTGTAAACTGGTTCCAGGGTTGGTACCAGAGACAGGGTCCAGTGCTGATCATAGTGGAGCGGAAACCAGCCTTTCGGAAGTGACCAGTACCGGGGGAAAACCCCAAGAGTTCCAGAATTACACTGCATAAGCCACTGGTCCTCCTGGCCACTGTCCTCCCCATCTCTCACTGCCTCCGATCAGTGCTGACGGTCCAGTGACTGGTGGAGGACCGGGGACGACCTTGCAGAGGACAGAAGAGTTAGCTTGCCTATAGAAGGTACTGGATGGCCCAGTTCTGGGAAGGAGCTCGAAGCACCGTGCTATCTCCTGCTCCATGGGACCAGGAGTGACAGCAAGTCTCTGGCCATTGCAAACGCCTTCAGGGTTGAAGGCACCGCAATTCTGCTGGTACTGCGATGACTTCCCAGCATCAACAAGGGGACCCACATCAGACTCAACAATCTTGGCAAAATCTACAGTGCCACCATGTGACCGGGGGTGAAGGAGTGACCCAACACGGGTAGCACTCCATTGCTGTCCCCTTGCTTGCCTTTCCTCGGAACCAGCGAGTGCCCTCTGTCTATGTGCTGCTTTTTGTGCTTCTTCCTCGGCAGTGGAAATGGAGAGCAGCGCAAGGATGCATGCAGTGCTGGAGGAGTGCTTCACACCAAGGCCAAAGTGCTTGGTGCCAAATCCGAGCAGCTTGGTTACAAAACCGGTCGCAGAGCGGCTTCCATTAGGACAGCCTGAAGTCTGATTGCTCTGTCCTTCTTTGTGCGAGGCTTAAAGTCCTGACAAATTTGGCAGCTGTCTTTCACGTGAGATTCTCCCAGACACTTCAGACAATTGGAGTGTGGGTCCCTAACAGGCATAGGCTTGCCACAGGAAGCACAAGATTTGACGTCTGGGGACTGGGGCATGTCCAGCCCCAGGGGCAAAAAGAGCCCCTTAATGATAAGGGGGTACTATTTTCACTAATACTATTTACAATATATACACTGTAATTAAACTATAGACTAAACTATCAAAGAAGAAACCACTGATAAGCACCTTGACCAAGGAAGAGGAGACATTCCCGCAACCATCACGGGTGGTAAGAAGGAACTCCGAGGGTGTGGGACTGGCAGTGCCCCTTAGACCAGCACATAAGCACGCAGCTCCTGAGGGCACTAGAGCCAGCCTGACTGATACCACTGACGGAAAAAAATCTCTGGCAACACACACACCTAGCATGGAATGGACATGAGCAAGCACTTGAAAAACAGGTAATATCCATTGAAGAACGCTGCAGGAAAGGAATATCAGATAAATGCAGGAAATGCAACATAACTTTTAAAATAACAAATAGTTTTGGAGATTAGAATTTTACTTTTATTCTAAAAGGATGACAACAGAACTCCTAAGAAGTTCCCATCTGAGCATCAGTGACACCAAAAAAGAGTAAAACACTTGGATTAGCATGACCCGATCAGCATGGTTTCTATGAGGAAAATCAGGTTTTTCCAACCTTTTAGAGTGCTTTGAAAAAGTCAATAAAATATTACCTAAAAGTGACCCATGTGACCAAATTCCTTAGATTTCCCGATAAGAAACTAGTTAAAAACACAGGGTGATGGAAAATGTTCTGACATCACTTAAAAAATAATTAAACTACATTTCATCTTCTCATGAAAAGTGCTTGTGGTATAAGAATTTCCCCATTTTGTTCTATGCCTTTTACTGATACACTTACTCACTTTGAATAATGCCTTACTCCATGAGTAGTTCCATTGACTTCAGTAGGACTACTCATGAAGTAAGGTGCTATTCAACATGAGTAAGGGTATATCAAGCTGGCTCTAAGATTTTTAATAAATGGCTGCCCTCAAAGTGGAGAGAAGGCAGTAGACAGTGAGGTACCTGAGAGAGTGGTATTTGGGACCTTTGCTATTTAGGGGATTTGTTACTGATATGGAAAAATTAGACAACATGTGGATGAAGTTTGCTAGTTACATAAAATTCCTCCAGGAAGTAAAAAGTACTATGAATTTTGAGAAATTACAGAATATTTGTATAAGAAATAGAACAACAGGGCCTTAATCCTGACTGGGACCTCTGGGCACTACCACAATAATGGGACTTGATTAAAGAATTAAAGAAGAGTAATGTTATAAATACAAATCAACATGGGTTTATGGAAAATAGATCCATCAAACTAGCTTGATGTATTTTTGGATGAGATTACCTGTTTGGTTAACAAAGGTCATAGTATTGATGTAATATGCTTAGACTTCTGTAATACATTTGATTTGGTACTATATAAAATGAACATGCCACACATTAAATGGATTAAAAACTGGCTAACTGATAGGTCTCAAAATGTCAGTGTAAACAGGAATTGTCATCACGTGGATGTGTTTGCAGTGGGCTCCTGCAGGGATTGCTTCTTGACCTTTGTCAAGGCTAACTCCCCACTCTGGCCCTTCGAGTGCAGAAGGTGGGGGCCTGCAAGGATTCTAAAAATTAATACTGGCCACTCCAGGCTTATATTAAACTCCCAAGGTTACAGCTTTTTTCTGACCTTGGCTTGGAAGATACTGCCACCACCCAAGTGCAGAACCCTTTGAGAGCCCAGGAAGGCGCACTTGGGAATTCCTTCCTCTGGGGTACCCTCAAGCCCTTTCACGCCCCCTCCCTCCGGGGAAGAGCTGAGAAATCAAAAAAAAGGAAATCAGCTGTTGCCATCACCTAATTAAACAACATGTGCACAAACCTCTTAGGACACAAAAATTCAATTCTGTTCTTAAAAAAGGTAAATTTTATTTTAAAAAATTAAAGAAGAAAATACATTTGGGAACTCAGGCTATTGCTAGATTTTAAAAGAGCAACTACAAGGACTAAGCACCAAGAATAGCTTTCTTGAGTCCAGCTTAAAGGTTACAAGCCAAACAAAAGCACCTGGGGTTAGCACAGAGGAATCCACAAGCCATAAAGAAATAAAAGGGATAAACCTAATCACATCTTCCTAGACACTTCCTGATCTACTTACATATCAGGGGTTTTAAATGAGTAGTTTCTAGGTATGATACTTATGATTTTTCATACCTGGCCCAAGCTTCTCACAGCATAACTGCTGCCCTGTTGGCCTCTCCCTGGGAGAACAACTGACAGACAAAAGGGGAGTAATTTTTCAATTTTAAAAAGTTCTAGCCTTCCCATTGGCTCTTTTGGCCAGATGCCCACTCACTTCCTTTTACTTATGCATAGTAGTGAGACTTTTTAACCCTTTACAGGTAGAGCAATTAGAGAACAGCTACTAAGAGGGATTTTATAGCTACTGGCTGGCTGTGTGTTCATAAAAGGGAGCTCCCCTCCCCCCCATTTATCACAACCTTATACTGAAAAAAACATAAAATCATCACTGATAAAGTTTGCAGGTGACACAAAAATTGGAATGGTAAATAATGAAGATGACAGGTCACACATTCAGAACAAACCACCATTTGTATTTTTAATGTATACATCTAGGAACAAGGAATACAGGCCTTACTTACAGGATTAGGGTCTCTATCCTAGGAAGCAGTGACTCTGAAAAAGATTTTGGAATCATGGTGGATAATCATCTGAACATGTGCTCCCAGGGTGATTCTATGGCAAAAGAGCCTCCTGGGATGGACACAAAAGAAAATCTCGAGCAGGAGTACAGAGGTCATTTTACCTCTATATTTTGGCTCTGGTGTGACTGCTGTTGGAATGCTGTGTCTAGTACAGATGTCAACATTTCAAGGAGATTGATAAATAGTAGAGTTGAAAGAAGAGCCACGAGAATGATTAAAGGATTAGAAAGCATTCCTCTTAACAAGAGACTCAGGGGAGCTCAATCTGTTTATCTTAACAAAGAGAAGGTTAAGGGGTGATGTGATTATAGTCTGTAGGTATCCACATGAGGGAAAATATTAATAATGGGCTCCAATCTAGCAGAGAAAGGTATAACACGATCCAATTGCTGGAAATTGAAGCTAGACAAATTTCAATCTGGAAATAAGGCATACATTTTTAACAGTGAGAGTAATTAACCATTGGAACAACTTATGAAGGGTTGTGGTGGATTCTCCATCACTAACAATTTTTAAACCAAGATTGAATGTTTCTCTAAACAATATGACGTAGGAATTATTTTGGGAAGTTCTATGGCCTATGTTATACAGGAGGTCAGACTAGATTATCACTATGGTCTTTTCTGGCCTTGGAATCTATGAATATAAATAACAATGGGGATTTAGACACATCGGGAGATTGGTGACCTTGAAGGCAGATTACATTAAACTTGGACAAATATAAAGTGTTCACATAAGTAAAAATAATCAAATCAAAAATAATTGGTCATATAGAAAAATCTATATTTTCTGGATCAGATTAATGAAAAGACTGCTGTCATTGTAGATACCTCAGTGATGAAGTTAAACAAGTACATATTTAAAAAAGAGATTGAAAATTATACAGAACATATTATTATAGGTGTGATCACATACCCTCATCTGAATTATTATAGGATCCTATTACACCTCTTTGTGGATTAACATGTATAAATTGGGCCCTGATTCTGCACATACTTATGCACATGCTTAACTGTAAGCATGAAAGTAATCCCATTAAAATCAGTGAAATTACTCACATGCTTAAAGGTAAGCAAGTACTTACACTTTTGCAGAACTGAAGTCTTGGTTATTCCACCTTTCCAAACAAAAAGTATAGCAGAGATTGAAAATATTGCAAAACATACAGAAAAGTATTTAGTAGCGTGGCGGGCTTTTCATATGACAAAGGACTGCAAATACTATGAATAGGGCCCTATCAAATTCACGGTCCATTTTGGTCAATTTCACAGTCATAGGGTTTTTAAAATCGTAAATTTCATGATTTCACCTACTTAAATCTGAAATTTCATGGTGTTGTAATTATAGAGCTCTTGACCCAAGAAGGAGTTGTGTGGTGGGGGGGGGAAGCCCTGCAATACTGCTACCCTTACTTCTGCACTGCTGTTGATGGCAGCGCTGTCTTCAGAGCTGGGCAGCTGGAGAGTGGTGGCTGCTGTCTGGGAGCCCAGCTCTGAAGGCAGAGCCGCCACCAGCAGCAGCACAGAAGTAAGGATGACATGGTATGGTATTGCCACTCTTACTTCTGCACCGCTGCCTGCAGATCTAGGCCCTCAGTCAGCAACCATCACTCTCCGGCCACCCAGCTCTTAAGGTAGCAGTGCAGAAGTAAGGGTGGCATGGTATGGTATTGCCACCCTTAATTCTGTGCTGCTGCTGGCAGGGTGTAGCCTTCAGAGCTGGGCGCCCAGCCAACGGCTGCTGCTCTCCAGCCACCCAGCTCTGAAGGCAGTGCAGAAGTTAAGGTGGCAATACACAGCTCTCCTAAAATAACCTTGTGACCCCCCTGCAAATCCATTTTGGGTCAGGAACCCCAATTTGAGAAACGCTGGTCTCCCCTGTGAAATAGTACAGTGTAAAAGCACACAAAAGACCAGATTTCACGGGAACAGACCAGATTTCACGGTCCATGATGCGTTTTTCCTGGCCATGAATTTGGTAGGGCCCTAACTGTGAATATTGTCAAAAGTTTTAGACTGCAAGCTATAGATTGTATAGTCTTTGAGGCAGGGACAATTTTTTGTTCTGTGTTTGTACAATGCTCAGCACAATGGAATCCTGGTCCATGACTGTTGTTACTAGGTGCTACCACAACACAAACAAACAAAAAAACAACCAAGCAAATAAGTAAGATGTGGTGATAGTGTGTTTTCTATTTGTGTCTAAAGTGCAAAGCTCAATTTTAGGCACTATATAAATAACTATCCTGTCCCTTCACATAAAAACAAAGGGAAAAATTAAATCAAAGAACAGTACATTGAGAAGAAAAAATAGAAAATACTCTTTTTACACAGCATGTAGTCAACAAACAGAATGGAAATGCTGCACTTGGATTATTGAAAGGATTGGATCATATTGTTTTCCATTGGTAGCATTTGCATTTAAGTAACATGAGAGAATGATATGGACAATGATGGAAAATCAAATACCACGGGTGGGTAAGCCCCTCTCTCATGTACAGTTTTGAACAATTTGCTACTTGTATTACGCCAAAAATGGTAGTTTGGGGGAAGGGGTGTGTAACATTCTATTCCTTCGGGGGGGGGGCATCCTGTAACCCCCATATTCCTCATTTATATATAATTGTGATATTGCATATAAGGCAGGCCATGTGAGGTATCAGGGGAAAGGTTATGATCTGCTGAAAGTCATTTTTTATCTAAATATGTATATCATTATGCATATGAAGTTATGAGAATGTATTGTATGATTGTTACTAAAATATGCTGTGGGTTTGGGAAGCACCCAGACACTAGCTCTCCAGAGACAATGCCAAGGAAAGCAACCAACACCCAGGCGAGTGTCAAACAACCATTAACAGCCATTGTCCAGCAAGGGAGCTACAACTCAATGACTCACCTGCATAAAGTCACAGCAGGGGAATTGCTCAACCTTGCCTGGGGACTCAGCAATGCCCACCAGACATGCCTGGACTTGTGTTCTCCAAGCATATGGGACTGAGGGTATAAAACTGAACGCCGGGGGCCCATGCTTGGCCTTTCTCCTTCCCCCATCTACACTGCAACTAGCAACAAGGACACTCAGAGAATATTGAAGACTCCAACAGAGGTGACTGGCCCAGGTTTCAAGGATGAAACCTGTGTACTATGAACTGCAATATCCAGTGGGGTGAGAAAAACTGCTTAATCTAGATGTTGCCCAGTCTAATAGGATTGAGAGTTTAGACTGAGTGCTTATATTTTATTTTATTTTATTTTAGTAACTAACTGACTTTTTGTCCATTACTTAAAATTTATCTATCTTAAAATCTACCTGGAGAGTTAAGAGGGCACAGCGGTATCACGTTCCCACAATTGCATGCCTGGGATTCCGTCACATACTCTTCTTGAGATATTTCTAAGATAGGACTTGTAGTATAATCTCTGTAAATAACCTTATACATGATCCCACAATTTAGCACAGTGATCAGCAACCTTTCAAAAGTGGTGTGCCGAGTCTTCATTTATTCACTCTAATTTAAGGTTTTGCGTGTCAGTAATACATGTTAACGTTTTTAGAAGGTCTCTTTCTATAAGTCTATAATATATAACTAAACTATTGTTGTATGTAAAGTAAATAAGGTTTTTAAAATGTTTAAGAAGCTTCATTTAAAATTGAATTAAAATGCAGAGCCCCCCAGACCAGTGGCCAGGACCCGGGCAATGTGAGTGCCACTGAAAATCAGCTTGCGTGCTGCCTTTGGCACACGTGCCATAGGTTGTCTATTCCTGGTTTAGCATATGGCTTAATTTATTACACAGATATCTCTACCAGATATACAGTATGTATGTGTGTGAAAGATATGTATTAATACTACTTTTTATATAAATTATATTTTCAAAAATTAAATGAGGCACCATAAAGTCTTTAAATCGTTTTGAAAGAGCTATCTACTTAAGGAACAGTACAAGGATAATTTAAAAAGTAAGCAAAGTCTGGATTTGAAATATCATAGCTGTTTTGCCTATCACTTATAATCACTTTAAATCTATCTTTTGTAGTCATAGAAGCATAGAAGATTAGGGTTGGAAGAGACATCAGGAGGTCATGTAGTCCATCCTCCTGCTCAAAGCAGGACCAACCCAACTAAATTATCCCAGCCAGGGCTTTGTCAATAAACTTCTTTGACTGTTTATCTTTGTGACGTTGCACTCCATATGAGTTTATGAAAATATGCTAATGAGTGTGAATATAATGTAACTGGAATATGCTTCATGCAAAAGGTCTGTTGTAAGGTATCATTACAAAGTTTATAATCTACTGAGTGTGGTCATCCTATTTGTATAAATGTATCATTCTCGTATCTGAAACTAGAAATATGAAATATAACTCTGAGGTCCTATTGTAATTATGTAAAGTGTGAGACATTAATGGTGGTTTGGAATCTTGATGGCTCCCATCAACTAGGACAATTGGTTGTAAATGGCTCTGTTTACTTGCAAGCCTTTCTGTGAGTCAGGTCAGGAAGAATGAAGGCTTGGGGTCTCACAGGACATGTGACCATGTCACCTGGTACTGGAATCCATCTTAAACCTGGTGCTTTTCCACTTAGAAGGAAGGATGGGAACCCAAAGAGACAAAAGATTCCTGCCTTGTGCCAAAGTTATATCAAGGGGTGGAACAGAACAAAGGAGGCTGGAGTCATGAGAAATCCCCTAGCTACCACCTGAGCTGGAACAAGGACTGTACCAGGGGAAAGGATTGGGCCAAGACTAGAAAGGAGTCTAGTCTGTGAAAGAAGCTTATTGGAACATCTCTGAGGGTGAGATTTACCTGTATTCAGTTTCTTAACTGTATTAGGCTTAGTCTTGCGTGTTTTGTTTTATTTTGCTTGGTGACTTACTTTGTTTTGTCTGTTATTACTTGGAACCACTTAAATCCTACTTTTTATACTTAATAAAATCACTTTTGCTTATTAATTAACCCAGAGTAAGTAATTAATACCTGGGGGAACAAAGAGTGGTGCATCTCTCTCTATCAGTGTTATAGAGGGTGGACAATTTATGAGTTTACTCTGTAAAAGCTTTATACAGAGTAAAACAGATTTATTTGGGAGTTTGATCACATTGGAAGCTGGGTGTCTGGGTGTTAGAGATAGGACCACTTGCTAAGCCTTTTTCAGTTAAGTCTGCAGCTTTGGGGGTGCGGGTGTTGCAGCAGATTAGAGTATCTGGCTCAACAAGGTAGGGTTCTGAAGGCCCAAACTGGCAGAAAAAACGGGCTCAGAGGTAGCACATCAGGTGACAGTCCCAAGGGGATCCCTGTGACCAAACCCATCACAGTCTTTACCACTGAGTTTGCCTGAAGTGTTTGGTAAGGGTGCTTGCAAAGGCTGGTGTATATCCACTTTCCATTGAAGAAGTGGTGAACCAATTAATAAATTTGCACTGCTCAACTTGAGCAGTGCAAGATGGTATATTCCTGAGGTACAAGGCTGGGAACGGGGGGGATTTGGCGGGTGCCTTTCTCTGTGTGATTCATGAGTGTCTCTGGGAGCATTCATGCAATCTAGCTGGGTGTGGGGGCTCCACATGCTGTTGTACTGAGTGATCACAGCTCCTGGAGGGATTTGCTGCTTGTCACTAGCAAAGCATTGTGAGAGACAGCCCAGGCTAGAGAGTTAAGGAGGGCACAGTGGTCCCACAGTCTCAGGCTGCACCTCGGGGATCCCGTCACCGGGGAAAGTTGCCTTTTTCTGAAAAATCAGATGTTGACTGCTGCCAGAGGCAGGATATCAGACTAAATATATCAGATATGTCAAAACCTAGTAGATATGGGTAACATTTTCAAAAGCACCAAAGTTACTTAGAAGCATTTGAAAATTTTACCCTATATCTATAGTTTATAAATCATTATTCATAGTTCACTGTTTTCTAAAAACCTACAGATATAAATACTCTATTCCCTATACCCTTCTTCTTGTTGCTTTCTTTGTTATGTGGTGTCTAGTTCTAGGCCCTGATCCAGCAAAGATATACATGCAGTCTTATACAGTTGATTTCAATGGCTCTACTGCCAACATGTAAAGATATGCACACATATAAGCCTTTCCAGAACTGAGGTCTCAGATTGTCAGTTCTCCCGGGCAGGGTCCAGGTTATTTATTTGTCTGTATTTTCCATTTGTCTTTTGAGTGCTCAGTGAAGAAATGACAATAGTAAATGGCTTACTTTCATCTAAACAAAGTGCTGGCAGCAGAAATAACAGAAGGTTCTTTTCTATTCTGTCTTTTTTTCACTGCATGCCTAAAAAAATAAAAATAGAGGAAGAAATCTAATTTATGCATTGGAATGAAGATAAAAGTCCCTCCAAAATAAGCTAAAAGGTCCTCTGTGTATCACAAAGCCTCTTATATAATTCCTTTTCCTGATCAAACACTGTATGACTTGAGCAGCTCAAAACCTGGCACAGACTTGCCTTGGTTTCCCCCCTTTGTTCAAACTCACTAAGTCTGAGAAGAGTGGAGATATTCACCAACTCAGAATTCTCTAAAAGCAATATTCTGAAACAGGTGGTTGCTGATAAAATGTGACTCCTCTAAACTGAATGGGGAGTACCCCAGTCCACAAAACAGAACAACTGTCTAACTCAGTGACTTGTTATCTTTTTAATGGCTTCATGTTCCAACAGGAAGAAATATCGGTATCCCCCCTCCCAGTTAGCCTATGAGGAATTACTGGAGTACTGCTTCCAGTTTTGATGTCCACACTTTAAAAAGGATGATGACAAATTGGAAAGGGGCCAGAAAAGAGCTACAGGAATAAATTGAGGTCTGGCAAACCTGTCTTATAGTGAGTTACGTGTGGTGAACAAACCTCAGTACTGATGTAAAATTATTATAACTTCCTTTTTATATTAAGTTATGAACTTGTTTGCACTTTTACTGAACATTACAATATAGCCACAAGTATGTTATAGCCAGGAAGCTTGAAATTATAATAATACCTCTATATGTTTGAAATTAGTTATGTTATAAATGTTCACAGTGGTTAGAGAAATTCCAGGAGGTTTTCACTTCTGTCACCAACAACAAGCAAATGTCAGGAAGATAACCTCTTCTTATCCATAAACCATGTTTTAAAAGAGTGTTATATGAACTCAGAAAAGCTGCAGTTTAAATTTCACCTTGCCTTATCGTTTATACTATTTTCCTTTCTGATATGTTTAAAAGATATATTGGATACTGAAATTTGTGCTTTGTACAAAATATCTGATAGAAGTTTAATTGATATAACAAATAGATTGTAACTCTAATGTCAAACCAACCTAATATCCTTCTTTGGGTAACAATCCTAGTAGATAGAAGGGAAGTGGTAGATGTGATACATCTCGACTTTACTAAGGCTCTGAATTGTCTCATGTGACCGTCTCAAAAACAAATTAGAAAAATATAGAGGGTTACAATGGATCACAAATTAAATATGAGTCAACAATGTAACACTGTTGCAAAAAAAGAAAACATTTTGGCATGTATTAGCACGAGTATTGTAAGCAAAAGAAAGGAAGTAATTCTTCCACTCTACTCAGCACTAATACGACTTCAGCTGCAGTATTGTGCCCAGTTCTGGGCACCACACTTTGGGAAAGATATGAACAAATTGGAGAAAGTCCAGAGGAAAGCAACAGAAATGATTAAAGTTCTAGAAAACATGACCTATGAGGAAAGATTAAACAAACCCATTTTTTTCAATCTGGAGATTCAAGTATGTAAAAGGTTGTCATAGAGGAGGGTGATAAATTGTTCTCCTTAACACTAAGGACAGGACAAGAAGTAGGGGGGTTAAATTGCAGCAAGGGAGATTTATGAAAAACTTCCTGTCAGGGTAGTTAAGCACTGCAACAGATTATCTAGGGTGGTTATGGAATCTTCATCACTGGAGGTTTATAAAAACAAGTTATCTATCAGAGAGGGTCTAGAATGGATAATACTTACTCCTGCCTCAGTGCAGGGGACTGAACTAGATGATCTATCGATGTCCCTTCCAGCCCTACATTTCTATGATTCTAAGGAGCTTGTGTCAAGAGTAGGGTTGCCAACCCTCCAGGATTGTCCTGGAGTCTCCAGGAACTAAAGATTAATTTTTAATTAAAGATTATGTCATGTGATAAAACATCAAAGACTACATCCTACCAAAATTGGCAACCCTAGTCAAGAGACAATCTCCTAAGAGTGTCTTACCTAGACCAGGACATCTCTATTTGTACAATATCCAAGTCTGATCATCCTTATCCTCAAGAAGACAAACCATGTAAAACATATGTTTTAGGAATAGCCACAATGGTGAAAAGAAATGTAAGGTTTGTTATCAGAGTAATAAATCTGGGTAAACCCACACAAAGAATTCGAGAAATATCCTGATTGCAATGAAATGTATAATTATTCTAAAACTTCATTCAAAAAAACCATGAGGAAAAAAATGTGTAGCTGGAAAATTTTAAACCTTTTCTTTATTTCTTAAATACTAAAATAGCGAACACCTTTGTAAATGCATACTTGCAAATATGTCAGTTAATTTAATATAAAGCTCCTACTATCATTATTATGTTTGCAGTGCTGTAGCCATGTGATCCCAGGATATTAGAGAGACAAGGTGGCTGAGGTAATATCTTTTATTGAACCAACTTCTGTTGGTGAAAGAGTTAAGCTTCCAAGCTACAGAGCTCTTCTTCAGGTCTGGGAAAGATACTCAGGAGTGTCACAGCTAAATACAAGATGGAACATATGGTTTAGTTCTGCTAGTTTAGGCTTTTATCTACACTGGAACTTCATCGGCAAAACTTTTGCCATTCAGGGGCATTAAAAAAAAAAACACACACTCCCAAACAACAAAAGCTTTACCGACGAAAAGCATCGGTGTGAACAGTGCTTTGCCAGCAGGAGCACTCTCGTTGGGGGTGGCATATTTTTGTCAGCACAAGTTCTCTCTCCTGCCGACAAACAGCAGCTACATTGTGCATCTTTTAGCAGCACAGCTGTAGCAATGCAGCCATGTCACTAAAAGCTGTGCACTGCAGACAAAGCCTTACTTTAAGAGATATTCTAAGGGACCATTCAAGGGGAAGTGGCTCATTAACACTTCTGCAGTGGTACCCACAACACCCCCCACAACACACCTTTCAAGATCCATGGGTCCTATACATGCCTATCACAACATGTGCTGTACCTCACCCAGTGCACTAAATGCCCCAATAACAACTATGTGGGTGAAACAAGACAATCACTACGCTATTGAATGAACTCACACAGAAAAATGGCCATATTACCCATGGGTAATGCCATATTACCCATGGGTGAACACTTTTCCCAAAGTGATCACTCCATATCTGACCTATCAGTCCTCATCCTCAAATGGAACCTGCTCAACATTTTCAAAAGAGGAGTCTGGGAATTTATATTCTTAACTTCGCTAGACACTAAAAATAATGGCCTTGATAAAGAGACTGTATTTATGGCTTATTACAACAATCTGTAACCCACTAAGAACATGTCTACACTATAATCTTAAGTCGACCCTATGTCAGGTCGATTTACAGTCACAGCAGTAATTACTGCGTGGACTGATGTCCAGACTACCCTCCTTCTGTCAGTGGTGCACGTCCTCATGAGGAGCACTTCCACTGACTGAAGAGGGATAGTGTGGGGGCTTAGAGCCAGGGCTCTCAGCTTCACGCAGCTCCCCACCCGGAGCCCAACTGCCCCCTGGGCTTCTCGCCTTCGCGCCCAGCCAGGAGTGGTGAGAAAGCCACCTGGGGCTTCTCACTTCGGGCGGGGAGATCTGCGCGCGGAGTCCAGTCAACTGCTCTGCTCCCGGTGGGGAGCCAGGGTCCTGGGGGGAGGCAGCAGGGCTCCCCACGGGGAGTGGAGAGCCTGAGGGCTGCCTAAGCCAGGAAACCCGGCAGCAGCCGGGCTGGCAAACCGGGAGTCGGTTTTCTTGTCAATTTCACAGCTTCAGTGAACAGTCAACAGCCAATGTAAGGAACATAGTGTCTACACCGATACTGCATTGCCCTAGTTACACCTACATAAGCCCTACACCATCATAAGTGCCTAAATGGAAGCTGAGTTCATTTGAAAATCTGCCCACTTGTAGCCACCACACTATCTCCAGGTCCTGGGAGAGTTAACCTGCCTAAGAACACTTGCACCACTCAGCATAAAGGTAAACAAATATTCTTTGGTTGGGGGCTTGTTTTATGATAGGACAGCATCAGAGCTTCCTATATCAAGATTGGCATAAATTATATTTGGCATCATTTATTGTAGTGGTTAATTACTACAGATTTTCCATTTCTCTGCAACATGAGATTTTCTGCAATTTTCAAATTGTTATGTAGGATATATAAAGTAAATGGGAATCCTACAGCTAAACACCTTCAGATAACACCAAAACTGCATTCCCCGGAGAACAATTACATTCAATGGTGTCGTTGTTTTCAGTATTATTACAATAAAATTGGAATGAAATTAATGATTAGACATAGGCATTACGTCAAACCAAGGCATTGGGAATTTCACCAATGTTTTAATACACAACCATGTGACTGAGAATTTTTTGAATGGCATTCAAAGTATCTGCAATAACTCCACATGCAGAGTTTACAAATAATGTAGGATGAAATTCATTCCAATCCAGACCCAAACCACTTACATCCCACTTAAGCCTTATTTTGGGGGGTTAAATGAGCTTTCGGTAGTGCACAGTCCTTGAGCTGTTAGACTCTGAATAAATGCGCCCTTCCCATACACACACATCCCATTCTAAATTAATGCTCCTACCTTATCTTTATTTTCAGAGCCAGAAGCCTCAAGTTTGGTCCGAATCACAAATGGTGTTGATAATCTCAGGAGGACTCGTTCAAATGTGGCACTGACCTTCGGGGAAACTATCTCAAAGCATTCCTGGAATTTCAACGTTTTGTGAGTGTCACATTTGAGCTGCTTCCTAAGGCCTTCCCCAAGCTGGAGCACCAGCATGTTTGGATCAAACATCAGATGGAAGGGGAAAGCTCTGCAGAAGGTGCTGATGCTTATCCTCAGGTCTGAGGGAGACTGAGATGATCCGAGTGGAAGTGCTTTTGTGATATTTGCATTTTCACGTTCTTTGATAATAAAAGTAAGACAGCTGCAATTACCTGGGTTCGACCCCTCCGCATACAGTTTCTCATTCATGACTTGTTCCACATCCACTTCCAAACGGTAGATCTTCTTTGCTGCCGCCTTTATCATTCCCATCATTGCAAATCCAACAATATGATGAGGGTGAAAGTAGTGGAGCATGAGGTTGCCTTCAGGGAGCTCTTTGCATAGGAAAGAAGGGGATTCCAGAGTGACCTGTCTTCCAAATGAAGTTCTAATGTGCTCCAGCAAAGCGTCAAAGCCATTGAAGAAGTCCTGCAGCGTGCCACCTACAGCGCGAAGAACTCTTTCATTCTCATCAAAGCAGATATTGAAGAATTCCTCCCCAAATTTTTCTTGCATCTCCTCAAACTTCAAACCTATAGGGCAATGGTAAATATATGTCAACAACGTGGTGGGGTTATTGTTGTGCAACATTTTTCCTTTATAATCTGCTTTTGTTTGGGGCTTCCCCCCAGCCACCAGACTATGATTTGTCCCCTATTCTGAAGTCTTCTTCATTAAGGATACCTGTTAGTAGGATTCCCATTTCCCTAAGGCAAAAGCTACCAGATTTAATTGGTCTCTGTGGGTGACCCTAAGATGTCTGCATCACATCTCGTCATTCTGGACTGCTTTTTTTTTTCCTGTCCATCTTCCTTCCTCACTCCCCAGTCCCATCTCCCTCTATCAGCCACAGTTTGTGAATCATGCACTTTTACCTTTTCTCATTCCGGTTAGAGCCCAGAGGACTACACTTTCCTCATGCTTTATATCTCACACACTACAACATTATCTGACCTCTTTGCAATGAGGATGACTAGACAGAACTTCCTTCAGAATCTTTTAGTACCACCTTTGAATTGGACAGTGGGATCACAACAGAGCAACACAATAGTTCTCCTTCCCCCTCATTGTCTCTGCAACACTCCAAGGCCCCACTGAGTCAAAGACTGGGACTGGAAATCAAACCTAGAACTTCCACAGAACAATGCGAAACCCACAACTGGCCACTCAGATATACCTCTTCTGGCTGCATTTACTCTGCAACCATGAAATAAGACAGCCTCAGAGCCTGAAATACTTTTCCTACACTGACCACTAGGGATTGCTAAAGAATAAGATGAAATAACCACTTTCTCTGAATTGCTTGAATTTGAGAACGTAGCTTGTGCAATGCTTCCAGGGTTAGCCACCTGGAAAAGCATTTCTGTGGCAAAGGGTGAAGGGGCTAGTGAGTCATCCACCGCTAATGTACTAGATCTTTCCATGTTCCCATCACAGAAACTCAAAAGGCTTTCATTTTTGAAAGGTGATGATACCAAACATCGCATACAGGCAATAAAAAATGGCAGCAATAAAAAGATCCCAGACTGACAATGTGCATCAAATGCTGCTTTGATTTGCTAGTAACTATCTTAAAGGCAACTTTAGAAAATTCCATTTTAAGATGACGACTCATCTCTCTACTATTTTCTATGAATGCTCTTTTAAGCATCATTTGCATTTAATCACTATATCAGATGCTGGAGTTACAATGTGTACAGCATGTGTGTGTCCAGTTGCGAGATGTGGTAGGATGATTTTCATGTGACTTATTAGAATATATACCCAATGTAAGAGTGTGCAGAGAAAATAAATTCAATGAATAAAAAAATGTCCTCCAGTGCATCATTTTTATTAAATGTAACACATACTAGTTAAATCCATGACAGCTGGTCCTAATTATTCCAATAGAAATGAAGGACATAGTCATTTATTTCCTAAGGGTACAAATCAGATCTTCATTATAATACATATTCAACACGTCTTATGCTATCTTCAGTAAAATACCAGTGGATCTCTGAAGACCGTTACATCATTTGTTTGGATAGCTCATAGGCTTCTGAACTTGGAAGAACCATGTAATTAAAATAGTTTCATGCCCAGAGACATGAGAACAGCAGAAGTTATTAATCTATTGTTTGCAGAACAAAACTTTGATAATAATCTCAAAGCAGTATTCGAATAAGTACATGGCTATAATTATAACTACTAGCACCCTGCAAATTACTGATTTTTCGGTTTGCTGGAAATTCTGAAAATTAAACAAAAAAATCATTTCAGATTCACCCAAAATTGAAGTTTTTCAAAATTTTCAGCAAATCAAAAATTAAAAAAAAAAAATCATTTCGGGTCAAATAAAATGTTATGTTTGACTCAGAATGAAACTGTTTCTATTTTAGACTTTTTAAAAAAATAACTGAAGGGAATATAGAAACAAAAATTCTTTTAAAAAGCTAAAAAATGAAATGTTTCATTTAAAAAATGTTAAAAGGAAACATTTCAACTTTTTCAGCTTTTTTTGTCCGACACAATTTGGCAGAAACCAATACAAATTTACAAAACATTTTGGTGTTGACAAGAAACTTTCAGACAAAAAATTTTGCCCAATTCTATTGATGTTTGGTATTTACACAGCACCCTTCATCCAAACTGATTTACAAACTATATGTAGTGATCTTTTTACTCACATCTGGGATGTGGCATGATGAGTTTAAAAACTCTTAACATTGCACAACTTATGAAGAAAATTAACTTATGTAGGAAAATTAATAGGATACATTTAGGTAGGTAGCAGAATATAATTATTCATATTGGCATTTGGCCAGAATACCTGGGTTGAAAGCCCTCTTTTATAACTACAAGTGGTGAGAACTGTGGTTTTATGGATAATCCAAAAGAGATTACCTCCAGTAGTACAGTGCCTCCTAGTAGAGGAAAGGGTGTCAGTTACTGAATCACCACCATTACTTTTGCAGAACACAGGACTCTAACATCTTCCAGGCAAGTACCAACCCCAACCAATGGGGGTTATTTTATGAAATTAGGTTCAGTGATATGGCCACAGGATATGCCATTGTCTTTTTAAACATTTTAGGTGTTAATCAGTGGAGTTACCCATGCTCCACTAGAGTATTATAGCAGTGAATCAGTCATAGAAAAACAGATGTGGCCAAACTGGATCAGACCAGTGGTTTTTCTAATCCAGAATTTTGTCTGACAATGCCCATGACCAGATGCTTTAGAGAAGGGTGAAAGAAACCCTGAAGTAAGCAGGTATGAAATATCCCTTCCATAGGGAAAGTTTTTTCCTAATCCCCATGAATTAGAAGCTAATTTATGCCCTGAAGCATAAGGGTTTATATCCTGTTCATTGGTTTTTTTTTTTGTTTGTTTGTTTGTTTTTTACACAATTTACTGTTGTAACTCAGAGAAACAAGGTGGGTGAGGTAATATATTTTATTGGACCAACTTCTATCGGTGAAAGACAAGCTTTTGAGCTACACAGAGCTCTTCTTCAGGTCACACAAATTGTATTGTAACTCTGGATGTTCTCATTATCAAAAAATAATTATCCCATACAGTCATACTACGCTCTAGCCTTGATGATATCTGGTGGCATGGAGTTCCACAGGCTATTTGTGCCTTATATGATGAAATATTTTCTTTTACTACTTTTAACTCTAGTTTCTGTTTCGCTGAACATCCCCTTGTTCTTGCAATCCATTTCCATCTCTATAAAGTTCATTTTTTGTTTCTCTTTATCTCATCCCCTCTTATTCATTTCCTGTATAAAGAGTCTTAGTTATTTTCACTCTCTCTTAAATGGATTTTTTTCCCCAGGCCTGTTAAATATGTTTAGGTATAAAAAAGGAAATACTACCACCATTGTTAGAAGCACAGAAATTGCCATACCAGATCAAATCAATGGTCCATCTTGCAAAGCATTCTGTCTCAACAGTGGCTAGTACCAGATGCTTCAGAGAAACTGTATAATCTAATGGCCAATTATGCAATAACAAGCTTTGGGGGAAGCTTCTCCTTAACTGCAATAATTAGTGGTTGGCTGATATCCCGAAATAAGAGGATAGTAGTAGGTCTGTGGATATTTTTATTATTAATATAAAAGACTGATTTAATAAAAAATCCTCCTAAACATTTTTCTCAGCATCTAAGTTATAATATTTTGAGAGTCCTACAGGTTAATTATATGTTATATCAACAAGTATCTACATTATTTGTTGCCATTCAATTAAACTAAGTATTCCTCATTCTTTTTCTTCTATTTTGAGAATCTTTTCTCTCTCTTCTCATAGTCTTTCGGGTGATTCTTCATTTTTATCATCTTTCTCTGATCCTTTTACATTTCTGCTACAATATTTTTGCAGGGGAATGTCCAAAATTGAGCACAGTGTTCGGGGTATGAGTGTACCATCTATTTATGTAAAGTCATTATCAGATCTTCAGTATTATTCTCTGTCCCTTTCTTAACATAATCTAACATAAAAGAAATCGCAGCATACAAGCAGTTCAGAATCAATAAGAAGGTGAAAGATGTGATCAAAACAACAAAATACCCTGGGATTGAGCCACAGATCATACCGAAGCAACTATAACCCATCCAATTATTCCTGTAGAGTGAACCAAGGAGACAACAGCAGCCAATAGTACATGTTCCATTGCATCCAATTCCCTTGGTAGATATTAACACGTACTATATGGGATATCCCTTAAGAAAATTGAAGTGTCATCTAGTGAACGGTAGAGGTGAGATACAATTTGCAGTTCTAACATTCATATCATGAACAAAAGACTAGGTTTTGTCCCCATGGGTGTAGCAAAAGTTTCCTCAATGAAGCAGATTTATAATAAATATTTAGTCTCCTCTTCATAATACAACTCTCTTCTGCTTTTATCTGATGGTGGTTTAGGCAGAAGTTGAAGACTCCAGGACACCATTTAAAAACAATAGGAAAAACTAATATTTTAACCAACATTCACTCGCTCATTAAAACAAATTTTGATGGGTGTAGTACACACCCGACTGCTTATTAGCTGATCAATTGGCCTCTAGATGACAATATGACCTATATCTAATTAATTTGTGAAGTACTTTGGCATACCTTGAGTATAAAGATAAATTCTGTATCAAATGGAGGAAGCTGGACAACCGTTTTTATATGGTCATTTTTATTGGTTGCATATAACTGTAGTAAAAGCATTTTATATCTTTACAAACAGCTTTGGCACAGCTGTAAAACTGTACTACAACTTACTTTGTAGAGCTATATATATTACCTAGATACCTTGTACAATTTAATAAACGAAAAAATGAAATTTACATAAATAGAAAAGGTTGGGTAAAAAGTTTTACCCACATGTGCTTACCTGTAATATTTGTTTTACCTGTGTTTATAATGAAAATAATATTTTTCTAATAATGTTTAAAATGCAGTTCTAATCTAACAAGTGACTAAAAATAACATCATGATCACCGCATCTCAGCGAGTTCCAGGCTACAAGCAAAAAGTTTTTCCCCACCCCACACATTACCAGCTCTGGAGACTCAACTTGACATCCTAGAAATAAACTCAGTTATTTTATTCCCACACAGTATTTTCAGTGATAGAGGTTCTGCAAGCCAAAGCAGGGCCTCTGCAACACCAGGGCAACTCCAGTATCTTCAGTGTATGCTCTCATTCACACATGGGGAAGCCTATTGCTTAAATAGGTCTGCACAAGTGTAACCAACTGGAACTTCAGAGCAGTGTGTTGATAATGCTCAGACACTAATAGAATCCAGTTCATTCCCTTTCAGATGTGTTGCCTCTGCAGGGCAAATAGGAATAAGCAAACAAACTTATTTTTGTCATTTCAGTAAGCAAATATGGCTCTAAATACATAAAGAGAATTCATCTGCTGGCTTAAAAGTTAACTGTTTTTAGTGTCATATTTTACTGAAATCCCAAAAGGCTTCTCATGTTTCCTCGAATATATAAAATGTCTTGTATTTTATTTACGGACCTTTGACAAGTGGCTATGTATATCACAACCTTTAACTACTCTTAACTATTGGCAGTTTCTCCTCTTTTTAATAATACACAGTACTACAGCACCCAGTGGGGCTTGTAATTCAAGCGTATCTATTATTCTTCTAATTACCAAGACATTTTTATGTATCAACTCCAATTCCATTGCTACAGTTTGTTCAATTTACTATTGCCATTATTAAATGCTTATATTATAGTAGCACCTAGAGTCTCTGATTTGGATTGGGTTTCCAGTAGTTTAGGCACTGTACAAAAGTATCAGTAGACAAAGAATTACCTTGAAGAGTTTGCAGTTTGAAATCAATTGTTATAGCCATATGCACATTTCTGATATAAAGTTGCTAATTTCAGCAATTACATTAATTCAGTAATTACATAAATGATTTTGTCTATTTTACTTATATATTATCAGTGTGGTGCATCATCTGCACAGTTATGGGAGCTCTGTACAGAGTCTGAATGCAGGAGCAAGCCCCATCTGTTTCTAAAACAAATTGATTTGACACCTCTACCATTTGATATCTGTTTCCCTTTAGACCCCTTGCAACTTTTTTTAACAATTTTAACTCAGTTAGGATTTGCTTCCTGAGGTCCATCCAGTTCTTATCACAAGGAAGATGATGCTGAAGGCATATATAGTGTTTTGAGTGCATGAAGTTATTCACTTAAAATTGACGGATCAGTCCATTATTTAACTTTCTCTAACAATACAAAAACAAGAGGAATACTCAATAAAATTAAAAGACAGTAAATTTAGAACAAACAGGAGATGGTATTTACAATGTATCAAATTTGCAGGTCACAGAGGAGTCATTGACTCATGCTGTGGACGTTTTTTAAGAACATAATTACAGTGGATTTTTAGTTGCTTATTTTTTTTATTAAAGATAAACAGAATTGTTGCCAGTACAAATTATTTCCAGGTCTTTTGTTTGAGGAGGTTTATTGATCATTTAGTGCAGATAACTTCTAGCAAGATCAGGTGCTTATACAGCATGTCTAGTGTAGATCAGTGGCTCTCAACCTTTCCAGACTACTGTACCCCTTTCAGGAGTCTGATTTGTCTTGAGTACCCCCAAGTTTCACCTCACTTAAAAACTACTTGCTTACAAAATCAGACATAAAAAACCAAATGTCACAGCACACTGTTCCTGAAAAATTGCTGACGTTCTCATTTTTACCATATAAGTATAAAATAAATTAATTGGAATATAATTGGAATGTACTTGCATTTCAGTGTATAGTATATAGAGCAGTATAAACAAGTCATTGTATGAAATTTTAGTTTGTAAGGACCTCGCTAGTGCTTTTTATGTGGCCTGTTGTAAAACGAGGCAAATACCTAGATGAGTTGATGTTCCCCCTAGAAGATATCTGCGTGTCCCACAGGGGTATATGTACCCTTGGTTGAGAACTACTGGTATAGATGTTCCACAGTGTAAATAAGCAGTGAGGTTTTCAAAGATGCAAATGTAAGCGAGGTGCCCAACTCCCATTAAAAGCCAACAGGATCTGGTCACCTGTCATTTCTCTCTCAATAAAGGCTGCACAAAAATACTCATTTTTACTTGGCAAGTATTCACATTTGAAAACAGATTTTTGCCAATGTTCATTAATTTGATCCAAGGTTAAATTTCATCACTTCCAGCAGCCAACACAGCTATTCATGGTGGCGACATTCCACCCATTTAGCAAAGTTGCAAATATGTTCCAAGAAAAATATTGTCAACTTCCAATGCAAAAATATGTAGCAAGACCATGCTGCTGAAATTCACTTCCCCAGGTAGAAGTTTGAGCTTGAATGTGTCCACTTTAGAGCACAGAGTAAAACAAGCTCTTGGTCCACATTTTCCAGTAGCTAGAGATTTACATTCCCGCTATCCCCTTATCTGATTCTTTCAGGTTAGCAAGTTCACTGCTGTAGTGAGTCATACAGTGCATTGCTGTATTTTGGAGATATGTTTGCTCTCAATCTAAGCCACGTAAAATTATTTATTTGTATTAAAGTAGTGGCTAGCAGTCCCAGGTGAGACCTGGGCACAGGTGCTCTAGGGCAAATAGTCTGAGAAAGTCCTACCTCAAGGAACTTACAATCCACATAGACAGGACAGACAGGCATTAGAGGGTTAAAGATTAAAGAAAGGAAGTATTATCCCCATTTTACAGATGGGGAATTGAAGCACAGAGCGATTCAGTAACATGCTCAAAGTCACAAGAAATCGGTCATAGACATTTAAAACATTTCCCAAGATACAGCCAGCTTTAGCCACAGGGCCATTCCATCCTCCCTAATGTACCCAGATATAAGGTGACAGACACCTAATAAATAAATGAAGTAATCATCATCATCATTATATGCTATGTTTGTTTCCTTTTATTCTCTGTATCAGGAACTGCTATCAAAACGGAGCTCTTGATGCTCATGTTAATTCTGTTTTGTATGCTTGTGACTCTTCAAATGGCAAGCAACTTTGTGCAACAAAGATGCTATTCCAGAAGATTCTAGGGGACATCAGTTGGTCCTATGTCTTATTAAGCCATAACAGCTCCTCAGAGGACTGAACAGAAGATAAGCTAAAAAGGAGATAAAACTTAATTATATGATGATGATGACGAAAGACCTCATTATAGGCTTTACATTTATTTAAAAAAATAATTCAAAGATCTTTTATTTAGAACTGTTCAGTCAAAAATATAATAGAGATTGTTTACAGAGGAACCTGACTCATTCCCATAAGTGGGTGTTCTAATGAGGCTATGACAGCCTCCTTGAAGCTGGATTCCTGCTTCATCAGGCTCCATTGCCTTGAGCAAGAGATGTGGTTTTAGAGTAAATCAAAAGGCAAGATACACTGGCTCATTCTCGCTGTTTTGCACCTCTCTGACAATGCAAAGCAATTGTAAACCCAGCTCAGATAGCCAACTAAGATAAGTTTATGGCTTCTCTGTGTCACCAGACTGAAGCATACTAGTGAATCTGACTCTAGGTATTTCAACACAGGAAATTCTTAATAGTGCCATCCAGAAAGCAAGAGTGTATCTTGGTCACTTTCTCCTTTTCCTTCACATGATGCAGGAAACTGTACAATCTGCATAAACCAATTAAAGGAGGCAGAGTCTGTATTATTTTGAAAAGGAGACAGAATTTAAATGTAACATTCCATCCATGCAAGTTGTCACTCCCAAGCAAGGTTGTTGCAGCTGTGTTAGTCCCAGGATATTAGCAAGACACAATGGGTGAGGTAATATCTTTTATTGGACCAACTTCTGTTGGTAGAAGAGACAAGTCAAAAGCTTGTCTCTCTCACCAACAGAACCTCAACCTCCTTCTCACTCCAAAGGAATGCTGCTGGTTGATCGAGTATCCAATCAGTTGACATGATGGATCCACTTCCCTTTTGTGATGCTGTATAAAAAAGGAGATTGTCTGCACTATTGTCACCAATGTTACACAATTGTGATGAATCTTGTGCAAAGTATGCCTTGTAAGGTATCATTGGAAATGTTATAATTTGCTAAGTATTATTATCCTGTTGAAATGTGTGTATCACCATTGTGTATGAGATTATGACATTTTACTGTACACTTGTTACTACACTTATGTTCCTGGGCAACACCCACAAGACAGGTGTTGATGGGCCATTAAGGAGAGTCAACTCTTCCAGTGCCCCTCCAGAGGATTCCTCTGATATCATACGGACAATGGAGGCCCAGTGACTCAGCAGGGCATGTAGAATATGTGATGCTTAGCTCCATGTTTGAGCCAGTATTTTTCCATGCACATGGATGGGGGGTATAAATTGGAGATGGTGACATCACCTTCTTGGCTCATGCCTCCCCCACATCTCTAGACTATGATTTCTAAACCTTTAGTTTTTAGTGTACTAAAGGATTGGCTACCTGCATGGGTTTTGGGTGAGATCCTGAAGAATATTTTGGTGAGTTCTTTGGAACTGGAAGAACCTAATGTGAGATTAATTTTGGTTTTAATGGCCTTTCATCATAAAGTCTGGTTTGCCTGCATGACACATGAAGGGCTCTCTTAGCCATGTCCCATACCAGGCAGCCTGATGCCTTTATGACACTGATGTAAAACAGGAATAAATACACTGATGTCAATGGAATTGCCTCGGTGTAAAATCAGTGAGGGTGAGAGGAGAATCAGAATCAGATTGACTGCTTTACACTGCTAGTGACAGCTTACTAAGGGTAAAATTCCAGTATTCATACAGTATAAATTACACACCCGCAGCTGAATGCACATCTTATCAGACATCACTGTTCTGTGAATAGTGTAAATACCAAGACCACAAAGTGAGGCATTTGTCCACAATCTCCCAGGTCTACTAATGACCTCAGTGTTCGCTGTGTTTTGTCAAAGAACACAGAATGAGAATTTTAGAGTCAGACTTAGTGGGTCGGGAGAGGTAAATCATACTGAAGTATTTGCAGGTAAGATAGAATAGGATAGCAGATATTTCATTGGCAGGTACCTTTAAGAAAGGGCTTTGTTCCATTACTACAAATGGAAGCTAAGTTCCAAGGTCTTCTGTTTCAAATCTGGACATAGTAAGGACTGAAGTCAAAATGATAACCTAGATATAATTGGTCATGCAACCCACACTGGCAAATATTCACCTCTAGCATAAACAGGCACAACCCCTGGGTTGCATGAAGTATAACAGAGTGCCGGATGGGTAATCTTTATTATAAATGAAATAAAATGAGAGCAGAATTTGGATTAACATTTGTTTAAATACCATCACACCACTCAAGTCTTCTGTCTCAACAATGTCATAATAAGATCAATTGTACTGATTACACACCTCAGTGCTTATTTCCCACTTGTATAAAGCAGTCTCTCATTATTCCTTATTCATCCAGGAAAATAACTGTCACATATAGAACTGAGAACTAATCAAGCAGCCTTCATTAACAGTCTGGCTGTTGTGACACAAAGTAAGTCAGAGTTAATTCTGATATTCCTTCCTAAATTCATGCCATTGGATGAGGAGAAGGAAGTAAGTGTTTATTAATAATTACCTTAAGAATTTCTTAAATTTCGAATTTCTTGTCCTGAACTCAACTTCAAATTTAAAAAAAATATATGAATATTTCCTAATAGTAACTTCCTCCCACCTTATTTAATAAGTGTGTTATTTTAAAATGTACCTTTCACTCAGTCCAGCATAGTCCCCTGAAGAAAACAGATATTTAGGCCCCATGATCTGCTCAGTACAGATCTCTATCCACTGCAGCACCTGGGCCCACACTATTAGGTTTTATTTCATGATCAAGGCCCTAGACATTATTTTAAGAACACACAAACAAGTATTCATAACCATTTTTAAATGCACCCATAGACTTGATAGACCATAAGAGCTGTAGTTTCATAGTGAAAATAAGTACTGAGTTTTTAGTCTGGCCTCTTACAATATTATTATGTATGTTTTAAAAGTATTATAAAGAGAGATTCCTCTGCATGAGTCATGAAGACGTGTACAAGGGCTGATTTTGAAAGGGTAAGGACTCAACTATTTAACAATAAAAGCAAAAAAATCACTTTAAATAATATTGCATTGAACATTTTTGTGATGTCATTAATTCTGTAAAATCCCAAAACACTTTTGGCCCAGTTCTGCAAGGTGCTGAGTGCCTGCTCTCTTCTCATTAACTTCAGCAGGAGTTAAGGGCACCAGAACCTCTCAGCAGGCATTCAGCACCTTGCCTGCTAAGGGTCCTAAAGAAGCGGAAGCACATCGACCATCAGTAAAATGCAGCCACCTCTTAGATGGAACATATCAGCTATTTTACAGTGCATACCAACCCTATACAACAGTTTGAGACAGAAAAGGAAGACAAATGGTTACTCCAACTGCAAGAGGGATTTTAGTTAAGCAGAATGTAATAACCCAGACTGGAATGCAGCTAGAATGCCAGAGTTGATACCAGTCCTCTTGCAAAGAGGGTAATGAGATCTTTAATTATCACACAAGGTCAGGACTTCAATTTTATGCCGTTCTTGGGATGAGAACTCTCCAGCCGCATAATCTCCTGAAAATGGACCCTGTTCAGGCTTTTGTTCATTACCAAGTGAAAGGGAACCTATTAAGCTGAGACTGCCACCTGTTATACCCCTTACCCCTATCTCCTGCAGCATCTTGGGATTTCCTTGGAGGACTCTCAAACAGTACTAGCAAGGCCCAAGAGTGCTTAGATTATGAGACTTCATAGAAAATATAGCCCCAGGTGCCATAAGTGCAGTACTGAAAATTCAAAAAACATCTAATGCTAGTAAGATGCTTTAAAGAAATAATAATAATTAATAATACTTAGCACTGATAGTATTTTCTATGCATAGATCAGTAACAGTGCAATCTTTAAGTGGTTAAATAATTCATATGCAAATTCACTCCAAGCCAAATTTCAGCACAAGTTTATCATTGATTTCTATATCCCCAGACACAATGGTTTATAATGTCAACTGTGGCTAAAAATCAGTAGAGAGTGTTACTTGTAGCAATGATAAATAATATTTAGCACTTTACATCTTCAAAGTGCTATGTTAAAATTAGCTAATTAATCGGTGGCTTAAGGTGATCTGTAAAGGTTTCTTCAAAACAATAAAAATGAAAACTTTTATTGAAGAAAAAGGGTTAAATGCCTCCATTTTAAATTAAAGTTCTTAGTAAAAAGTTCTTTGCTTTTTTTCTTTCAGTGTGGATTTATATCAGCTTTCACAGATTGAGAATTGACAAAACCTTACTGATGCTCCAGAGAAGAGCAGGCACAAAGACTATGTCTAGACAGCAATCAATGCATGGGTAGTAGCCAGCATACCCAAGCTATCTTTAATCTAGCTAGCTCAGGTCCCAGAACAGGGAAACCATGGCAGCGCAAGCCTCAGCATAGGCTGTACAAGCCAGCCCAGAACCTAAAGTAATCACTCACAGGACTGGCCTTGTGAGACTAAACTTAACTTGGGCACATCAACACAAGCTGCAATCACACCCCATGACTGCAGTCTAGACGTACCCTAAAGATGTAGTAGAAGAATGTGAGAGTATGTAGGGCCAGTTGCCTCTATTTGAACCCATAATCTGAAACTGCACTAACTTACTACATAAATTTCACTTTAAAATCCTGTATACTGCTCACCAGTGTTACTAAATGAAGGGTTCACATCTGACTTGAGCAACAAACTAGGCTCTCCTTGCAGTTTCAGTTTGGTATGGTAACGCTTTTCATTTCCTGTCCTGTTGTGCAATGCTGCTGTGTTCTCTTAAGTAGTTGCATATGTAAACCCACAGGTCACTGCACTTCAGTGGCGGATGACATACATCTTCTTTACATTTATACAAGTTTGTCATATTTGGGATCCTTCAGCATGAAGAGGGCAATATAATTTAAGATACTCATGATTCAGCAGGCTATAGGATGACCAGACAGTAAATGTGAAAAATTCGGACAAGGGGTGGGGAGTAATAGGAGCCTATATAAGAAAAAGACCCAAAAATCAGGATTATCCCTATAAAATAGGGACATCTGGTCACCCTAGTGGGCTACATTCTGCTAAAACATGGTTTCTCCAGACCCCAAATCAGTAGGGCTAACAGAACCCTCGTGCATCTGCTGTTTTGTAGCAAATGCTTAAACACCTCCTAACGTACCTCTGAGGGCCAAATTCCTTTCCCCCCCCCCAATTATAACTTGGCAATCCCAAATGAATTTGGGCACCAAACCTTTGAAATTCCAATACTCAGTGACAACAAAATGGGAGGCACAGTAAACGCCCAGTGAAAAAGCAAAGTGGATTATTTCAGACAAGTAAAATATGCCTGGAAAAGGAGATAACCTTGACACCAATAACCCAATGAGATGATGCTGACTACAGTCTAAGCTGCCCTGGATGGAACAGGAAAGACCTTCATTCATGATTAATGATGGGCCTCTCAAAAAAAAAAAAAAAAAAAAAAAACCCTCCAACCAAAGCAAATGAGTCATATTACAAAAAATAAGTACCGAGTATATTAGCTGTACACTGGAGAATTCCTGAGACATCTTCGGCTTCATCGTTGCCAGAGCAGTCTGTATAGGAGCATCTGTTCGATATATTGTGAAAGTTCTTTTCTGCATCCCTGTAACTAGGGGAAAAAATAAACAATTTCTATACATCTGCTTAACTTATGTAACAAATGAGTTGGGAGACTAACAGTTGATTATTAATGTGCTTTTGAAAGCGCATCCTCATTTTGTCTTTAACTATCTATAACGTAGGGCTTAATCCTTTTTCCATTCAGGCCAATGAAAAAACTCATGTTTATTTTAATGGAGCAGAATCAAGCCTGTAATATCTGGCAAATTATATATTAATAAAGTGATTAACACCCACACCCACCAATCACTTTATTAATATCAGCAATAGCAGCCAGTGTTGGGAACTGGAGCCAACATCTGAAAAGTAATAATAGTGAATAATACTGAGCACTTTCTGTAATGAAAATAAAGGCATGGTGGGGAGGGGGAAAACACCAAAGGGCTAAGTAGTGGGCAAATCTCTCTTCCTTTACATGTCATCCCCACTGGGGTGCTGTTCTTAGTAACTGTACACTAAACCAAAAGATTGTAGTAATAAGCCATAAACCCAGTGTCTTTCTTAACACCATAATTTTTAGTGTCTAGCAAAATTATGAATTTAAGCTCCCAGGCTCATCTCTTGAAGGTGTTGTGCAGGTTTCCTTTGAGGACAAGGACTGAGAGGTCAGATATGGAATAATCATTCTGTGAAAAGTTTCAGAGTAGCAGCCGTGTTAGTCTGTATCCGCAAAAAGAACAGGAGTACTTGTGGCACCTTAGAGACTAACAGATTTATTAGAGCATGCATCCGAAGAAGTGGGCTGTAGTCCACGAAAGCTTATGCTCTAATAAATCTGTTAATCTCTAAGGTGCCACAAGTACTCCTGTTCTTTCTGTGAAAAGTGTTTGCCCATGGGTGATATGGTATTTTTGTCTTTTATCATTTTTCTGTGTGAGTTCATTTGAGAGTGTAGTAATAGTCTGGATTCATCCACATAGTTGTTATTGGGGCATAAAAATCCTGGTCTTAATAAAGACACTCTATTTATGGCTTATTACAACATTCTGTAATCCACTAACCTCCCTTTTTTGTCCTATAGCTGGAGAGGTGTTAAAGGGCCACTTCACCTTGAATGGTCCCTTAAAATATGTGTTAACTCCTTATGCTAAACAATCTATTCCATCTTCTATTTAGCTGTGACACTCTTACACTTAAAATGATGCATGCTGTAGCACTTCAGTGAAGATGCTACCAACACGGATACGAGGGGTTGTCCCATCGGCATGGATAATCCCCCTCGCCGAGAGGTGGTAGATAAGTCGATGGAAGAATTCTCCTGTCAACCTAGCATGGTCTACACCGGGGGTTAAGTTGTTGAACTGCATCACTCTGGGGTGTGGATTTTCACCCCCCTGACCGATGTAGTTATTCCAACCTAAGTTCCTGGTGTAGACCAGTCCTTAGTACCTTCCCCAGACCTGAAGAACAACTCTGTGTAGCTTGAAAGCTTGTCTCTTTCACGGACAGAAGTTGGTCCAAATTTGTCTCTCTAATATCCTGTGACCAAAACGGCTACAACACTGCAAACCACAAATATTAATCAAGCCACTAAAGAAAAATGAAGGATAGCTAAATAAGTTTATCTTCCATTTCACTAATAAAATTTGGGCATGGATTTTGGGTCTGATCTTACTAAATACTGAGCCCTGCTGGGTGAAGAGAGTGCTCCCTACCTCCCAGCAGGCCCAAAGGCTCTCCTCCTCTCGGACATATAGACAAGTCATTGTCAGTATGAAATGGTAGTTTGTACAGACTTTGTTAGTGCTTTTTATGTAGCCTGTTGTAAACTAGGCAAATATCTAGATGAGTTGATCTGCCCCCTGAAAGATCTCTGCGTACCCCTTGGGGTACACGTACCCCAGGTTGAGAACCACTGCTCTAGCATGCTGAGCACCTCCTGGGAAGTTCTGAGCTCCTTCAACTGCCCATGATGTCAAAGGGAGCTGCTTGACACTTTGCAAGATAAGATCATCAAATTGTTTGACCAAAACCAGAGGGAGTCAGTGCAGAGGCAGGACTGGAATGAAGGAGTTCCTGGCTCCCAGCCCTCTGTTCAAGCTACTAGATTCTCTCTCCCCATCTCCTCTCTCTAGTCCATAGCCCTGATTCTCCATCGCTTGCATCTTGTAGTCATTCACACTCATGTGCAGAGCTCTACTATTCCGATTTTGTTAGCACCTGTTATACACAGACTATACCAAGTGCAGAGCAGTAGAGAATGAGGCCCCAGGAATTCACTCTGTCAGAGAGCAAGTTTGGCTCTTTATGCCGATGTGAGTATTGTGTTTTACACTAAAGTGTATCAGGGAGATCCAGCAGGCTTATACATGCAAAACTCCCACTGGTAACAGTAAGAACTGCACGATCAGGCCCAATATAGGACACCTAGAAGAGAGGCAGATATTGGATAAGCAAGGGGATATAGAAAGTTGTGAAAGTGAAGCAAACCATAGCTTAAGTAGCAGGCATAGCACCAGGAGCGAAAGGTCTTTAGAGTGTGAGAAGAGCTGCCTTATTTTCGTCTCCATTAAAAACAAACAGTTCTGAGTCACTAGTGGCCATGAATTAAAGCTACATTGTTATTATAAATATGCTGTTCTTAAAGCACTGTAGTTCCCCTCCTCCACTCTTCCCCCCGGAGATATACTACTGTGAGACTTCAAAGCAATCCCTTCAAGTGACAAAAAAGAAAAAAAATTTGCCAGAAGGCTTCCCCCGCCTACCCATATCTGCTCCATAATAGATGTCATAACTACCAGCAAAGAGATATACTTGATCCCTGCAGCAATGGCACTCTCTCTATCCTGGGGTGCATGCTAGACGTGCTAGCATTACAAATGCTACATAGCAGGATAGAGAGGCGTGTGAATTTTGACAAAATGTACAAGAACAATTCCCTCCAGCGTACGAAGTTTCAGAACTATGGCATGAATTTTAAATAGACCTTTGACCCAACCTGAGTAATAAAAGAAAGAGTTGCAGACACTATTCTATGTTTGGCAGAGTTGTTTAATTGATACAGTCTTGCAGGCATTGTATTCCGTTCGATTAGGAATGGTATCTGTGACAATAACACCACTTGGGTAGGAATGATTAATATTATCTTGTCATAATTACCCTGTCCTCCCTCCCCCTCACCTGTTTGTTTGTTTCAGCCAGCTGTCAGAACTTGTTTTTTAGGCTGGTATCTGGCAACTGCCTATGCAAGTGAGTAACTCCATGTGACTATTCATGTACTTAAAGCTACTCACATGTGTAACTGTTCGCAGGATCTGGGCCTTAGACTGTAAGCTTTTTAAAATATGCCTATCCAGCACCCAGCACAATGGGATCATGGTCTGACTGAAACATAAACATTAGCAATAATTAATCTGTTATGTCATTTTGGCTGACTGTGTCAAGAGCACATTCTGAAAAATCTTATACTTTAACAGAAAGGCTCCCCAACACTGACATAAGTTCTACAACTGCTCCTCCGTGGGCTCAGTCCCTCTCTCATTGACTTGAATGAAAGGAGGATTGGGCTATGGTAATTTAACTGCAGCAGGAGAGATGAAGAATAACACAAAAAGAATGTATAATATTTATCATTACTGAGGAAAATGCCTAAGTATCTGTGAGCAAATTCAGAAAAGTTGGTTACTCAAGCCAACGATTTAGAAGACAGAAAGATATTAATTCTACAGCTATCACTTCTCTTTTATTCACCCTTCTAATCACTACTGTGGTCTGTTTTACTTACCCAATAACTTGATGCTCATAATACCGCAGTGTCCTTTGGAGAGTCTGCCGTATGGTCTGAGGCTAAAGAACAACAACAAAAACAAACAACCATTATCAGCAAATCAGCAGCAGCACAATGTCTGAATAGGTGACAACTGCTTTATCCCTTAATATACTATTTGTTTTTCCAATTCTACACATTTTCATCTTACACCTGCCATGTTTCCAGCAGTGATGGCTCGGTATTATCCCAGAAGTACTACTAAGCTGTTCTTATATTGCAAATACATCAATATTTCATGGCTCTTTTCCTTATACTTTTTTTCACTATTTAAACAGAAATGAATGTTACGACCTGGCACAACTAACGTTGTCTGTAAGACAACAGAAACACAGCTATGGGCTGGTCTACACTAGGGAGAGGGATCGATCTAAGATACTCAACTTCAGCTACGTGAATAGCTTAGCTGAAGTCCAAGTATCTTAGATCGATTTACCTCGGGTCCTCACCGTGCGGGATTGACAGCCGTGGCTCCCCCGTCGACTCCACTACCGCCTCTCGCTCTGGTGGAGTTCTGGAGTCGACGGAGAGCACGTTCGGAGATTGATTTATCGCGCCTAGATGAGATGCGATAAATCGATCCCTGATAGATCGATTACTACCCACCGATCCGGCGGGTAGTGAAGACATATCCAAAGTAGACAAAGGAGGTCCTTGCTTTATTATTAGTTTTCACAGAATATCACCTGTCAATAATCTCATCATTTTAAAATAAACTTTAAAAGCTATTCAATAACATGTTATTACATCAAGACATAATGAACCAGCTTTTTCTTGGGACAATATCATATGCTCAATTTTCATCAGCAGGGAAGGGAATTGGCCTTTCCAAATCTATTTGAGACATGGTAGTAGAAAAAGTCTCACAGAAAAATTTGTTTTAACAAAATAAATAAAAAAAATCTATTGAGGCCCAGTTCTCTGACATGTCGTGAACCTTCAACTCTCTGAAGTCAATAGGAGTTAAGGGTACTCACCACCTGCAAAATCAAGCCCTTAAAGGGCAAATTGTGAGGAGTTTCTGGCATTTTTGTGCTATATATTTAACAAGGGCTCCCCACACGGTCTCTTATTATGAAGTGCTCTCAACTACAGACAAGTGCTTCTTGGTATTGCCCAAATAAGTCATGAGAGCACTTTATCTTCCCAGAAAGTGAGGGACATTTATCAAATACATTATTAAGCAATTATATTTTAAGGTTCCCACCTGTCCACCTTCTCCTGTCAGTTTAGCAGAGCCCATATTCAGTGTTCCCAATTCTGATACACAAGATTCCCTGTTGTCTCAGTGTCACACAGGATCACAGGATAACCAAAGGCAGACAGGGTCAGAATCACACAAATTTTACCCTTAGGGAAATTTGAGACCAGTGTTTCCCTGCTTTTTGGAACAATTTCCAGCTGCCTCAGAAAGCAGTGGTAGAAATGCTTTTTAATTAGATGTGTTTCAGACCTCTCTGGCTTTAAGATCAAGCATGATAAGTTTATGGAGGGGATGGTTTAATGGGATACAGTGATTTTAGTCAATAGGTCGATAACAATGGTCAATGATGGGATGTTAAAAGTTACTACAGAGAACTTTTCCAGAAGGTCTGTCTAGAGAATCTTGCCCGAATGCTCGGGGTTCAGCTGATTGCCATATTTGGGGTCGGGAAGGAATTTTCCTCCAGGGTAGATTGGCAGAGGCCCTGGAGGTTTTTCGCCTTCCTCCGCAGCATAGGGCAGGGGTCGCTTGCTGGAGGATTCTGAGCGACTTGAAGTCTTTAAATAATGATTTGGGGAGTTCAACAGCTAAGTCAAGGGAGAGAATTCTTCCAGGAGTGGGTGGGTCAGGTTTTGTGGTCCGCATCATGCGGGAGGTCAGACTAGATGATCATAATAGTCCCTTCTGACCTTAGAGTCTATGAGTCTATTCCAGAACCAAGGGCAGCCTTGCGGCCCCATATTTTGTTGGCCCTATACAAATTCAGCAGCTCTGGAGCTAGCCTTATCTTCCACTTCTGCCAGTGGGTTTGGAGAGGAAGGCAGCTCCCTGCTTTTGAATAAATAATAAAATAAATAAAAAGGAGAAAACTGTAATATAATCCTCTCCCCCCACCAGCTCTTTGGGGTCCACAGAATGTAAGAGCAGCCCACACAATCTGAAGAAGAGCTTTTAAAAACAAAAACAAAAAAAACAGCAAACAAAAGAATTTGTCTGTGCTTCTGAACTTCAATCTGCAGAAATGCATGTACTTGTAAAATAAAGTGGGAAAACAGAGTTCAACCTTCTAAAGAGGTTTTTATTCTACATCAGGTAATTACATCTCCTCTCAGCAGGAGTTAAATTTACTCTCTCAGAAAACATTCAAATGCGCTCTTGCAAAACCTACAGACGCTCCATACAAATGAGACAATCACACTTGCAAGAACCAGTCTCCTCCCATTTGGTACAGCAGGTGTCGAAGTCCTAAGGGCCTGATGCAGCTGAAATGTACTTTGGCAGCTGCTGCCACAAGGAAAATTCAGCAGGTTTCCTCTGCTCTGCAGCCACACAGACTAATCCCTGGCAGCGTGAGCAGCGGTACATTTTCCCACTCCGGCAGCCATGATGCAGAAATGGATATAAGAAAAGAGGCCCAAACAGTTGCCTTCTCTACACGCCAGCTCCCCTAACCTTCTCCACACACTCCCATATCAGCTGCTCCCTGTATGATGCACACACACTCTACAAACTTGTCCCCTCCTCCCCTGCATCTACTCTGGAGTGAGGTGGGAACGCAGCCTGACAGCAGCTTGTTAAACTGCAGTTCTGGTTTCCTAAACTGCATCTAGTCCAGAGGTGTGGGAGACAGCACGCTAGGGAGGCTGGGCTGCAGGAGCAGAGAGCAAGCAGCAGAACTCCCGGTTCTGCTTTCTCACATTAAAAGGTTGCATACCTCAGACTCTTAGCTCCACCCCAATGGAATATCTGTGGTCCTCCCTTTCCTGAGGGATAAAAGCCGCACTCCTCACCTAGGCTGACATCAAGATTTGGCCCTACAAGCAGGCTCCCAATCCTACGCTCTGTTCAGCGGTGCACACAGCATGGTTTCCTGTAGTGTGTAACCCTGCAAGAACATTCTGCACATTTTAGCCATCATCACTGTAGTCCAAATTATGTGCATAAATTATTGACAGCATGTTATAACAAAGCTCAAGCCACTTATCAGCAAATCTCAGAAATTAGGGATGGAAAAGATCTGGATATAGTTTTATGATATTGCTTGTAAACATAGCCTTATATAATGTGTTCATCTTGCATATGAATGGTAAAGCTCAAGGGTCAAATTCCCACTTCATTCAGTCAGATTGCAAATGAAAATTGTAACCAGTTTATAACTGAGCAAGGTAGAACATGAACCTGATGATTTATTGTTCAGATAGCAACTGTATAGTACACAATATGCAAAGCCACATTTACAAAGAAGAAGGTAAAAATATTTCAAATAAAGTTTTTCTATATTCACTAGAAATATCTATTGGTTTGTGCTAGAGATCTACAAACTACTCAAAGAATAAAAATCTGTTAGTGTTATTCACCCCTATACACCTCTACCTCACTATGACGCTGTCCTCGGGAGTAAAAAAATCGTACCGCGTTGTAGGTGAAACCGCGTTACATGGAACTTGTTTTGATCCACCGGAGTGCGCAGCCCCGCCCCCCCTGGAGCACTGCTTTACCGCGTTATATCCAAATTCGTGTTATATTGGGTGGCGTTATATCGAGGTAGAGGTGTATTTATGAAAATTTCCATGGTTTTAAAACTTGAAATGCCCATTAAAATCAACAGAGTCACACAGTTAAATCCCCAAATTCTGAAAATGTTTAAATAAAGTGGACATTTTATATTTAAACTGAAGTCATCAGGAAAAACACAATTAGTTTTCTGAAGTGGTAATAAGAAAAGAAATTAACAAAAGAAGTACAAGTTAATTTAACAAAACAATCCAACATAAATTATCTTCTAAATTAATCCCATGTGTAAAACTGTAATCCTTACATGAGCATGCGCACACACATACACACATCAAAGCAAGCATTCAAAATAAATGAAATAAACCAGATAGATAAAGAGAATACATATGGATCCATGTGAGATATATTTAGTGCACAAATGAGAAATGACCACTAATGACTTGAACACTTCTGAATTACCATTTAAATACAAATCCCCCCATGTAGTCTCAGTTGGATATGACTGATAACACCATTATGAAGTAGGTAAGTATTGTGAGAATTAATTAAACTAACAAATGCTAAGTATCATATTATTATTCACTTCCTGATTTATTTATTACACCATGTTGCTATGCTCTGTTAAAAAGCTGCTGTTTCACTTCAGAGGCAGCTGCATTTCACTTCTGGGCAATGTGATTCTAACATGGATCTGACTGTGTCCACCCACACAAGAGTAAGCAATGGAAGGAGAGGGGGTAAGGAACACCCCTCATTGTGCCCATGTGCAAAAAGCCATCCACAATGACAGCTTCAGTGCTAGTGCCACCCGTTTTATATTTTCCAAAGGGGACAGGGAGTGGGTGGGTCTCCTCAACCTTTTGCACTTGCCAGCAGAACTGGCTGGACACAGAATATACTGCACCATCTCCAAGAAGCACAGTCCACCTGAGCTCTCTGGAGCTCCAGGAAGCACTGCATCTGTCTAAGATAAAGTGCAGCTTGTACTATCTATGGGACAATGCACCTCTTCTCTGCCCCTAATACAAGTCTTTGCCTTAAAGGCACAATAAAACCACATATTTATTAGAGAAGTGCTAAAGCTCATTGGCATCCTTTGAAATGGAAGACTCTACATACGTATAAAATAGTTATAATAATGTCCCTAAGCCTCTAACTGCCAGATTCTGGGACTGGATGACAGAGATGGGATCATTTGATGATTGCCCTGTTCTGTTCATTCCCTTTGAAGCATCTGGCATTGGCCACTGTAAGAAGACAGGATACTGGGCTAGATGGACCACAGGTCTGACCCAGTATGGCCGTTCTTATGTTCTATAATATTATTAACTATTCACCAGTAATTAGCTCACATTTAATATATAATCAAAACAAAATCATTAGTTTATAGTTAAGTTTTCTAAGTGCATCACCAAAAAAATAAACACGCACAGGACTTGCCACACTGGATTCAGACCTAAGGTCCATCTAGTCCAGTGTCCTGCATGACAGGAGCCAACAACAGACTTCTGAGGAAGGTGTAAGAACCATGCAGCAAGCAGATATGGGGTAATCTGCCCCCCACAGTAGGTCTCACCCTAATCTAAATAGTTGGAGATTTTCCCAAGCACTGAAGCACGAGGTCTAACATTCCTTTCAAAGCTTTTGTTGGCATTAACTATTATAATTTTGAATATTCTTGTTATACATATCATAGAATCACAGAAGATTAGGGTTGGAAGAGACCTCAGGAGGTCATCTGGTCCAACCCCCTGAGCATGTCCTAGTTCTTTTTGAATCTTGTAGTTCTTAGTCGCAACTTCCTGTGGCAATGAGTTCCACCATTTAATCACATGTTGTGTGGAAAAGTATTTTCTTTTATCAGTTTTGAATTTGCCACTTTTTATTTCATTTAGCATCCCCTTTTTCTTGTGTTATGAGGCATGGAGAACAGAAGCTCACAATCTACCTAATCTAGATCATTCACTATTTTATATACTTTTATCATGTCTCTTCTTATTAATCTCTTTTCTGAGGTAAACAACCCTCATCTTTTCAATCTCTCTTCATAGGAGAGTCTTTCCAGGCTCTATCATCTTCATTGAACCTCTCTGAACCCCCTCTAGTTCTGCAATATTCTTTTTTGAGATGGAGCAATCAGTACTGCATAGTATTCCAGAGGAGGTCACATCCAGGACTGATTTAATCTAACACTGGGCCCTAGGCAAATATACACATCTGGGCCTCTATCTTGTTGGAGAAGAAAGCAGTTTCTTTACACAGTGCCCTCCTCTCTCCTTATCTCTGTTAGGAATGGTAAAGTGAGTCTGAGCTGTGCATGAAGCCTGTTTCTGTCCACTCATCCACTGGTGTGCATTTGAGCGCAAACTGAAAGAATTTAATTCACTTGACTGAGCGGCATTGTGACCTGGTGCATGGGGTCACAATGCTGCTCACTCAGTGAATGAAGTTCTCTCAGTTTGCATGCAAATCCACAATAGTAAAACACATAATTACATTCATAAATTTCTCCTACCTACCAAATTTGGGCCCTAGGCATGTACCTGGTTTGCCTGTGTGTTAATCCAATCCTGGATACATCATAGATTTACAGCAGGGCAGTCAACAGGCAGACTGTGGGCCAAAGCCAGATCACCACACGCTTTTGAACAGACTCCAAAATCTTTTTATTTACTTATTATCGTTGGGATTTTTTTTTATTTATTATTTTCTCTGGAGTCTGGACCTTGACCATAATTTGACCAAGAAATTTGGACCTTCACAAAAAATAATTGACTACCCCTGATTTACATAAAGTCATTATAACATTCTCCATAGCACTCACCATCCCATTTCTCATGCATCCTAAGATCACACACTAACACTAGGAAGGAAGTAGACCCGATAGATTTAGGAATTCTAGAGGATAGTCACAGATGAGGGGAGCAGCCTTCTGCCCAGAGAATCTTAGTAGCACTCCAGGACAGGGCCAGACTTAAGGAAAATGGTGCCCTGGGCAAGCTTTCTTTTGTGCCTTTTAAGTACTACTCCCTGAGCAGCGGGTGGCGGTTCAGCAGGCAAACCAACAGCTGGAGTGGAGGTGGTGCTGCAGGTGTTATGCTGCTGGGAGGATGAAGAGGGGATTAATGTGATTGCCTGACTCCTGCTCTGCAGCCCCTTTATTCCCTCACCCCGTCTCCCAGGTGGGCATGGCCCTTCTGCAACCTCTTAACCACAGTGCGCACACATACCTTGACCATGGCGCCCCGGCCAGTCGCCCACCCATAAGGCCAGCCCTGCTCCAGGGAGGGTTTTCTGACCCTCTAAAGTCTTTAATAATTTCTCCTTGTATAAACTAAGTGGCTTCTAGCTTAGCCACTGAAGCGCTTCAGCACTTCCACTGTCATGCACTTAAAACTTAAGCCCTTAAAAATGTAAGCGCATGAAAGTTAAGCATTGAAGAGCATAATTGGCTCAGCTAGAAACCACTTTGCTTCTATCACCATTTTTTTAAAGGAATTCAGTCAAGTCAGAGGGTCCCCCTAGACTTCTGTACCCAGGTGTTGCAAAGCTACCTCCTAAACAAATCAGTTCTGCACATTGCAAAGCCAAGCCATCAGAGAGCTCGGCCAATTTGGTGATTCACTGTTTAAAGTTTTAGGTGCTTGAAACTTTTAGTGCTGAATCACTCAATTGGCTGATGTTTACATAAACTGACAGCTCTGCTGCTGGTGATCTGGCTTTAATGAGGAATGCTTTTTTATTTCATGCTTCAAAATAAATTTTATTCAAATCTCTGTGCACAAGAGATTATAGATTTGTATATGAGTGTCAGTTGGTGGGTTTGGCAACTGATTTCTTTATGAGTGAAAAGTGGCTGAAAAGTCATTCTGACTTCTGGTCATTTCTATAGTATTTATCCTGTAGTTTTGAAGCTTCCCAAAATCATTATTTTCATACCAGTAGCTTGTTCCTATTAAAAGCTGTGAGGGTGAGGCAAACTAGCAATGAGACCTTCTCCTTGCAACCTTCAATTTAAGCACTTAACCACATTCCAAAACTACCAGGGAGTTGGGAGAAAAGCTGGGTGAATCACTGAATCTAGAGGGCCTGCAGAGACCAGGGAAAGACAAAGGCTCTGATCTAAGATTAGGGTGACTAGACGTCCCGATTTTATCGGGACTGTCCTGATATTTGCTTATTTGTCCCGTGTCCCGACCTACCTTCAGTCGGGATGCAAATTGTCACGATATTTTACCTCCACTCACAGGTGGAGCGGAGCCCGGGGGGGGGCTCGCGTCCCCCCTGCCCCGACTCTGCCCCCCCTCTTCTCCCATTGGATCCCTCCCCAAATCCCCACCCTGGCCCAGCCTCCAGCCCTGCCCCCTCACTGCCCCATTGGATCCCTCCCCAAATCCCCACCTGGCCCTGCCTCTTCCCCAAGCACACCACATTCCTCCTCCTCCCCCCTCCCTCCCAGGCTTGCGCTGATCAGCTGTAAGGCGGCGCAAGCGCTGGAGGGAGGGGGGAGGTGGTGACGGTCACCCTGTGTGATCTGGTCACCCTATCTAAGATGTGCGGGCACTTTTAGTGGCTGGTGGCACTGCAATGGCCTGATATAAGGGGAATCCTTCTCCAGTGGATAGGATAAAGTCAAATGGAGTAGAGCTCCCTTCCTACACATCCTTGCACCAGGAGGAGAATGGACAGAGAGGACACAGGAAGCCAAGGAAAAGGCATAGATGTGGGGCTGGAACCCAGTATTGCCAGTCTCAAACATTTGAAAATCATCAGTCAGCCCTCACCACCACCACCACCAAAAAAAAAGAAAAATCATGAGGGGTTTTTTTTTTTTTTTTGAAGTAAATAAAATACATTTGTGTGTGTGTGTGTGTTTTAATATCTACCTTCTGCTTCCTGAGCCCTTAGGGTGCAATCAGTTCACATTCCCAAGCTTTTCTCTGCAACCACAAAGGCCAGAAACTCTCATTTAAAAAGGGTAAGCCAAGATTCGCATGCGATCTCTTTATTCTAGCAGCAGGGACTCTAAGGAAAACACCCATCATAGAAGACCTACAATAAAAAAGCCCAGAAGAGCATTCAATTGGGGAATCGAGCAGCAGGGTTAGCAGTGTGGAACCAGCACAGCCTGCAGTCTGGTCCCAATGAGGAGGCTGGCTGGGGAGCCAGGATAGGGGAATTTACGGGAAGGTAAAATAAGCTGCCCAGCGCCATGCGGAGAGTCAGTAGCAGAGTCAGGATTAGCACTCAGAGCTAGCTGATATCTACCCCATTCTCATTCTTCCAGACCACACTGTCCCGTTGCGCACTTTATGTGTAAACTGTTGTGAGCCCCCCCACACACACACACACAAAGTAAAGAAAAACTAGTTTTATTTAATACATAACAAAATATTTGGAATGCACAAATACTTTACCTTGGCTCTAATGGTGTGAGTTCTTTGAAAAAAATAAAATATGGAAAAAATAAATAATATTAATTTGCATGCATACAGCTACCTTTCAATTAGAAGAACCACAGGCCTTCAGAATGGAAATTGCCTATTATATCATCTAGTCTAACTTCCTGACAATGAAGGATAAATATCCCAGGGTGCTATATATTATAATACATGCAGGGAGGAATCACTTTACTCCTCTTTGAATTTCAACCACATATGGGTTGGAAAAAGAGATTCTCTTCTGTGCTGTGGAAGGAATATATTCTTCAAGTGAAAATATAATACATAATCTATTTGTAATTCTAACTGTTCATCTTTTAATGTAACAGGTTAGAAATTAAGGGATTTAGTGTCCATTCCCCTCCCCCCCCACCCCGTCCCATGAATTCCTTATATTAAGAACTTAATTTATACCAAATTTTCAGAGTGGAAATGATTTTAGTTTTATATACTATGCTGCATAGTAACTTATCCCTTTGAGGGCTCCAGACAAACCGCACCTCATTTTTTCCTTAACATTGAAAGTTAGTTTTGTAGTTTGCAGGCAGGTACCCGTAGAAAGAATTTTAATCATAATTAACTAGAATGACTTATTTTATTCAAAACACAGTTTAACAGCACTTACAATTAAGACTGGGGGGGAGGGGGCTTTATTTTTTGCAAACACTGGAAGATCCACAAAGAGCTTATTGACATTGTGTCATTGTGAAGTAAGATAGCTCTGCTCTCCAGCAACCACACTGGAAAATAACATAGGCCTCATCTATGAGGGAATTTGCCCTGGTTTAGTTACAGCTATTATGGCATATCCCAAGTGTAGACAGGCAAGATTGCTTTACACTTATGCATGAGCTCAAACTAGATGATCATAATGGTCCCTTCTATTTTATAATCTGTGATTTTCTGCAGTGCAACTTGACATTGAGAAGAGTTGAACCAGTGCAAACCATTTATCGCAGTTTTACCTGTCTACACTAGGGGACCGCACTGGTGCAGCTATCCTGGTGTTTGGTCACCCATGGCTGAAATTCCCTGTATAGGCAAGGCCTTATTTCTGTCTGAATCCTCAAGTAGAGTCACAGCATTCTGGAGATGAGAACCTGTCTCCCCCTATTCTCTGCTTCAAGAGACAGATTTTTTTTCAGAGATTACAAGATATTCAGGATTTCAGCCTGAATATATGAAAACTTTAGGAGGATAATTAGGCTTATTCAAGAATTTCATGAAATTGTATTTTTTATCCCAAGCAGAAAGTCATGGGACATTCGTCTTGCTTGTGCACCATACAGTAGCTATTATTATAACTGGTCTAAGGATTACGTTTGCAATATTGAAACCAAAGGTTCAGATCTCTGCAAGGGTAATACAATCCTTCACTCCTCAGAGGCAGATAATGAGTTTTATACAGGGGATGAAGATTCTTTGCATGAGATGCTAAACCCCCAAGATTTTCCCATGGTGATTTTCATATTAGTAAGGGTTTGCCAGGCTGTTTTAAGTTAATACTTCCATTGCTGCACACCATGCTGTGAGCTGGTTGTCTGCCTGGCTACCGGCCTTCCACCCCAGAAATGACTGTATGTAAAAAGTGATTTTGGATCTTTTAAATTGAAAGGTACTATATAAAACAGGGGTAGGCAACCTATGGCACGCGTGCCAAACGGCACGCAAGCTGATTTTCAGTGGCACTCACACTGCCCAAGTCCTGGCCACTGGTCCGGGGGGCTCTGCATTTTAATTTAATTTTAAATGAAGCTTCTTAAACATTTTAAAAACCTTATTTACTTTACATACAACAATAGTTTAGTTATATATTATAGACTTATAAAAAGAGACCTTCTAAAAACATTAAAATGTATTACTGGCACGCGGAACCTTAAATTAGAGTGAATAAATGAAGACTCGGCACACCACTTCTGAAAGGTTGCCGACCCCTGATATAAAAGGTACGATATTATTAAGTTTAAGAAAATGAACCCTGTTAGCCTGCCACAATCACTTACTTCTTCAAAACAGTGTGTACTCCTGACTTTAAATGTTCTTACTGGAAGTGCCACTGGTGATCTCCCTGAGTTTTATTGACAATTATAAGACTTTTTCCTTTAAACAATCATTCCTAATAGACGGCTGCCTCTGCTGCGGAGGTCAACCAAACCCGCCATATGATGCCCAACCAGTCAAGTAGACAAGCTGGTAGCAATTGTGACAAAAACATTGTTTGAATTTACCTATTATTTAAGACATGTACATTCTCCATCCAGTAAGTCAGGCAGAAATCTCTTCTCAGCAATAATGAAATTTGATCCATAATGATATTCTAATGGGTTAATATTGAATCATTATGGTCCACAGTATGCGGTGTAAAATATGTAAATGTGCTGATTTCTCCTTCTAGTGGCTACAGCCTGCTATTGTTAGGGATCACTAAAAAAGGGATAGAGAATAAGACTGAGAATATATTATTGCCCTTATATAAATCGATGGTACGCCCACATCTCAAATACTGCATACAGATGTGGTCTCCTCATCTAAAAAAAAAGATATACTGGCACTAGAAAAGGTTCAGAAAAGGGCAACTAAAATGATTAGGGGTTTGGAACAGGTCCCATATGAGGAGAGATTAAAGAGGCTAGGACTCTTCAGCTTGGAAAAGAGGAGACTAAGGTGGGATATGATATAGGTATATAAAATCATGAGTGATGTGGAAAAAGTGGATAAGGAAAAATTATTTACTTATTCCCATAACACAAGAACTAGGGGTCACCAAATGAAATTAACAGTCAGCAGGTTTAAAACAAATACAAGGAAGTTCTTCTTCACACAGCGCACAGTCAACTTGTGGAACTCCTTACCTGAGGAGGTTATGAAGGCTAGGACTATAACAGTGTTTAAAAGAGAACTAGATAAATTCATGGTGGTTAAGTCCATTAATGGCTATTAGCCAGGATGGGTAAGGAATGGTGTCCCTAGCCTCTGTTTGTCAGAGAATGGAGATGGATGGCAGGAGAGAGATCACTTGATCATTGCCTGTTGGTCCACTCCCTCTGGGGCACCTGGCATTGGCCACTGTCGGTAGATAGGATACTGGGCTAGATGGACCTTTGGTCTGACCCGGTATGGCCGTTCTTATGTTCTTAGCTACAGAAATAATTCCTTTAGTTTATGTGGTTGAGGTTTGTGCTTTGATACGGCAGGTCTAGGTTCAAATCCAGCTAACAACTCAAGATCACTGAGGAAAAAACAAAGAAGATACATTTTACATTTATTCTTCATCTAATTTTTAGTGATTTTGTGACTCTTAAGTAAGAGTTTATATACTAATTTAAAGGAGAGTCCTTGTTGAATGTTGTTGGAAATGGGGATTGTATAGAAAAAGACAATTCTGAAATCAGGTTATTTAATAGTAAATCTAGAGCTGGATTCAAAGCTTACTGAAGTCAATGGAAAAAAATGCCTCCTGAATTCAATGGTCTTTGGATCAGGCCATTAAACAATGGAAGAGATCTTAAATTTTTAAATGTTTATCAGGTTTGATTGCAATTTCATGTACAGTATATATTTCAAGAAGGAAATTCAGACAAAGCCATTCAGACAACAAAAGCAAACCAAAATTTTAAAAGATTTAGTTTTATATAATGCTATAATTTTCTTTCCAAAAACATCAGTTACATGCTTGAGGACATAGCTTCCTCTAGATGCATGTCTAATTTCCAATGAACTAACAGGAGTTACTCTACACACCTGAAGGGGAGTGAGCCTATGTCCCTTAGGTGGGCACATTGTATTTTATTTTCAAATCAGTGACAAATTATTTTCTTATTTTAATTCTATTTTCAGCCCTACACTGGATAAGTCAAGATCAAACTGGAGCAAATGTGAAAACTGCTACAAATGTAAAAAGTACCCTGTGGAATAATACATTGTATTTTCTATACTATAAAACCCTTATTTGATGGAACTAGAGTACCATTGCCTTTTATCAGAGCCCATTAAAGGCAGAAAACTCTATGCTGAAAGTGAAGAATATATAATATCATCATTTTTAGTTATAATTAATCATAATTTATGTCATCACCCAATGTCAAAATTAATCTTTTAAAATGAGGCATAGCAATAAATATGGCAGCATAATAGGAATAGAATTTAAATTTGAGAGAGATGTACATGTGATTATGCCAGTTTCATGGAGGATAGGGTCATCGATGGCTATTAGCCACGATGGTCACGGATGCAATGCCATGCTCTGGGTGTCCCTAAGCCTCTGCCTGCCAGAAGCTGGGAGTAGATGATAGGGGATGGATCACTCAATAATCACCCAGTTCTGTTCATTCCCTTTGAAGCACCTGGCATTGGCCACTGTCGAAAGACAAGATATTGGGCTAGATGGACCACTGGTCTGACCCAGTATGGCCATTCGTACATTCGGTTAATTTCTCACAAACTAGGTCCTGTTGAAAAAGTGTGCAAATCAACTTACGTGCTGGATTTCTGGAATTTTTTGCCAACTCTTAGAAAATATGAACCAGTCCAATGAGAAAGGCTCCTACTGATTTCAAGGACAGTGGGGTCAGGCCCTGAATGAATGTCTCCCCTTTCCAATCCTTTTTTCAAATTTCTGGACACTTAAAGAACCACCTCACTGATTTCAGTGGTAAACCCTTTAAAGATGTGGAACATATTTGATTTGTGGTATAAAGGGAGTGAGTCTCTTCTGTCCATGAACGTGACACTTAGGGCTGTTCTACACTGGGCGGGGAGGGAGAGATGGATCTAAGATACGCAACTTCAGCTACGTGAATAGCGTAGCTGAAGTCGAAGTATTTTAGATCGATTTGCCTCGGGTCCTCATGGCGCGGGATCGATGGCCACGGCTCCGCCATCGACTCTGCTACCGCCTCTCGCTCTGGTGGAGTTTCTGAGTTGATGGGGAGCATGTTCGGGGATCAATTTATCGTGTCTAGACGAGACGCAATAAATCGATCCCCGATAGATCGATTACTACCCGCCGGATCGGCGGGTAGTGAAGACGTCCCTTAGGTGCACAACTCCCATTAGAGTTAACAAAAGTTGCCTACAACTTTGCAGAGACATGGATGAGGGTTGCAAGAGAGCAGAGCTAAGGCAAGCCAAGGGCTGATGAACATGCTGCCTTGTTAGGCACCATTCAGTGATATGTAATATGTCGAAGGGAGCGGACTGTGCAACGTGAATGGCCAGCAAACACTGTGCCCAGGGCTTGCTGTGTTGAGCAGCTGAGTGTGGTTCCCAGTAAACATTATCTTTCACACTCAACTGCTCAACACAACAAACCCTGGGCACTGCATTCTTCCCAGCCCTTCAGACTGCAGTGCCTGCTTCTTTCAGCTGTGGCTGTGGCTGGGTGTCATAATAGCCTCTATTCTTACTTTCCCTATGGTCAGCTCTTCTGTACGCTTGTAAAGCAGTACTCCAGGGTGGCAACAGGAGTATCTTGAAATGATAACAATGTTCCCTGTGCACACTGTTAGCTTGGGCAGGATAGGCCTGACCACCTCTCTCTCATGCCACCTGGATGGTCTGCCCCCTCTGCACACTCCACTTGCTCCCCTGCTCACAGATCAGGGAGGATATAGAGATCTGCTCACGTTGCTTAGCGCTGCGTACTTTTCTTCAAACTATGCAGAAACCTTTCTGTGCAAGTCGGGCCCAATATTCCTCTCAATTACTTCAATTAAAAGAATTGGGCCCATGATAAGCTAACTCTGAACACTTGGTTTTCAGACCACCATACTTTTCAACAGCCTGCACCAAAATACATGGCACATATTCTAGGACATCTTTAGGACCTTAAGCCACAATGGCCCTATTTTCATTTACATCAAAGTCACTTTACACCGCTCTGGCAGGGTATAAGATCCTTAAAGGAGTAAGTTACATTTTCAGCCATTTCAAGGCCCCTTTATATGAAAAAAAAAAACCAGCATAAAGTGGCTGTAGGATGAATGAGAATCATGCCCCTAAATGTTTTCTAATAACCTGATCCAGACAGAATCCTCAAAAGGGAACTTTTTAAACGGGTATTTTAGAGGCGAGCTCAATCAGGTGATCTGAATGTCCAAGAAACTGGGTCTTTTCAGTTCTTTGGAAGAAAAACTCCAGAATTAGACACTGAAAATACCGTAAGTTTAAAAAACAAATCTTTCTACCTTCTGCAGAAAGTGATACTTATGCAATGGCAGCCTTCAACTAGACAGCCACATCTGACAGATTACAAGTGATTCAGTATCCAATTTTCCAAATCCAAAATTCAGTAGCCAATTTTCTGTATATCTTAGCACAAAATAGCTCATGTAGTTCATGAATGCATTTCTTTCCAGTTGCATTTTGTTTTCCTTTGGCAATTAAGTACTTTTCTACTCACCCTGTCTGTTACATATTTAACAAGAGTTGGCAAGAGCCAACAACTGCATTGTTTTGGAGGGGCATAATAGTTTGTTATGCTTTCATCTCTTCTTTCATTCTAGTGCTCTTCATATTTCAGCTTTTTCACTCCAAGCTGCAATAGATTCTCTCTCTCTCTTCCACCCTGGATGCTCTCTCTCATTCAGCACCTTTGCCCCTTGGATGCTCCTTCTCTGTCTGCTCCTCTGCCCCTTGGATGTTCCCTTGCACTCAGCTCTCATGCTCAATTCTTGCCTTCACAGATCAATTCTTTGTAGCCTCTGCTACCTCCTGATTGAAACAACATCACAACAGGGATCGCTCTGCATGCCACAGCATTACACACAAATATTATTTTTCTCTCTCAGTGAAAACTACAAAATAGATACTACTTTGCGTCTGAACCCTTGCCATCTTGGCACTAACATGTTGAGCGTAACTCTATGGCTAACTGCAAACATTGAAAGATCTGTGGTGTCTTTCAACTTTGAAAGCATTTAATACAGGGGAGAAAAGTGCTGCGGAATTCACTTTGGAAATGAAGACACCCAGTTGTTCCCTAATATATGTGATCCTTCAGATTTAACTGCTTGAATTAAATTGACATTGCCCTCCTCTCACGTTTTATATCAGTGTAACTCAATTAACTTCAGTATAAATACTCCTGATTTACATCAGTGTATGGGAGAAGAAAACTGGGTGCAAAGTATTAAACATAAGAGTGACTTGACAGACTGTAAGACCGGTATTCTGCTGAACACAGCACTACATCTGTAGTTGTGCTGTTGTGTTAACACTGAAAAGACTTTCAACAAAAAAAATAAAAATAAAATCATAATATCTTGGACCAATTATTTCTAGAACAGATTGGGCCTGATTCTCCTGTCACTTACATAGCATTTGTGCCAGTGTGACTTTATTAACTTTGTGGAGTTACTCCTGATTTCAACCAGTGTAAGTGAAATCAGAATCAGGCACCATATATCTGGCACTAACATGCTTGGATGAAATTAAGAAAGGGAAATTTTAGGTTAAAAAAATCCAGCAGTAACAGCTATCTCCTATGGAAACCAGTGGAAGACTGATTGCTTAGGACATTAAAACTAGATTGGACGCAACCTGCACAATCATGAATGAATAAACCTGTAATGGCAGAAAGGTGGACTAGATTATTTAACAGGTCTTCCACAACTCTAGATTCTATGATTCTGTTTATTCTTCAAACTAATGCAATGGTTAACTAAAATTAAGCTGTAAAACAGTAGCTGTCTTTTACAGCATCCCACTACAGAAGGGAACAGTCAAAGCTGCGAAAATACAAATGCTAAAGTTATCAGCAATAGTAATACTAGATATAAAAATACTATACTGAGCTACCTCAGAATATTTTAAATATTGGGTAAAACTTGCTCTAGTTATACCACCTGTATTACTATTATATTAAATAATTTAATTATTTTATAATAATGCAAGATAGGCCACCTGGGATGCCTTCTATTAATTTCAGCATTACAAGATCAGATTCCTCCCGGGGAGGGAAAAATCAATGTAAGAGAAAACTCTACACTGAAACTGCAAAACTATTAACTATGTAATGCACTAAGCTTTCCTTGTTAAACAACTGGTCTACTTCCATCTACCCAATCCAAGTCATAATGAACAAAAAGGAGTACTGTACATCACAAGCAAAGCATCCCCAGTAATATAATATTAGGCAGATAGATAATTTCCAATGCTGGATAACAGAATATAAGAAGGCTTAGTGATTGCCACATTATTCAGTAGATATCTAATTATAGATGAACATACTAGTTGTTAAAACTAGAAATTGATACCTAATACATTAGAGTAATTTATGTCTCTAAGAACCAGATATTCAACTGCAGCTGGAAATGTTCTGATCCTCATATATATGATTATGGAGCTCAGACATATCTTATATGGGAGAAAAAATATTTTACATATAACAACTTAACACTGAAAATGTTTGTGTCATTAATTTTACAGTCTTCCAAACTAACAGAATTGTATATAGCAGGTTCTATCCAAATTCAAAATGAATGTTAATGGTCACAGTATTTTAACATTCTTCCTTAATTCTCAGATGTAGACATGATTATTCAAGTAATCATCAACAAAGCATTTTTAAGAGACAGGTCTTCAAACTGCACCCATTTCAATGAATGCTAGAACTCAAGGCAAATCTGTCACTCAAAACTTTTTACCCTGTTCAATAAGGGAAAAAACCTACACATGAAAGGAGTTCACATCTATTCAGGACAGGAAAAAATATGTACGGCAAGCACTATGTACATTTTGGGTGAAGTAGGAATGTTTTAGAAAACAATAATACATCATCAGCAGTTAGTTACAATTATTAATCGTAATTATTACTCATTTTTTAAATAATTTCTTTAAAAAATACGGTAGGTTTACTATTTTGAACAGGCTTTTTGCAGGAAGGGAATTCAAGCTGAAATTACAAACATGACTAATAGGATAGCTGAGGGTATTTTTATTTCCCAGCCCAGTTATAAACACTTGATTTCTAATAGGAGTTCTTTAAATCTGGTTTAAGTTGCTTAAAATAAACAGACTAAAACTCCAGGACAAGGGGGCACTGCAATTATGCTAAGTAATATGAAAATCTGTATGAACTAAGATAACTGGAAGAAAGTTAAACGTTTATCAACAAAAGTAAATATTAATTTTAATCAAAATAACTAAGTCATTGCTTATACCAAAAACAAGTTCAGTTTTTTTATTTAAAAACATTTTATTATGTACTAGTAAACACAGCTTGTATGCAATTTTAATTATGATTCTATATTTGATTGCTATTTATACTATGTAATAGTTCAAAGACATTGAATCTGTCCCAATCTCTGTTCATGCTACTTGGGAAATGCTCTATTTTTATGACTAGTAAAACAGCTGCAGCTGGGTTGATTTTCCATATCCCTCCCCTTACTAGAAAAGGTATGAAAAGGAATATAAGCAACAGCCCATTTTAAATGATCTATGCTGAGTGGTTTGCACAGGTTAATAACTCCTCATTCTCCTCTCAGCAAACTTGATTCCCAGCAGTAGCTCCTGGAGCGCTGGGCATTTTACTTACTGCACAGTCCCTATTTAAATGAGATGCCCCCAATGGCACCAATTTTGAAGGGAATGTGCCACACACACACACACACGCACACACCCCAAAAGGTTTTTGCACTTACTTAAAAGTTCCATAGGCCACCAAGCTATGGGGGGCCATGGCCCAACCACTTTTAAGCAGTGGTCCTCTTTTAAATGTAGGGATGCTTTTAAATCATAACAACTGCTGCTGGAGTGGTCCAGAGCAGGGCACCAGCTGCGTGGTTGCACCAGTGAAATTTCACCCCGCTGGGCCACATTGGAGTGAGCGGCATTGCGATCTGGTGCAGGTGGTTGCAGTGACACTGAAATTTGGCCTGGCTGCCCCTCCCTCCAGATAGTGGAGCAGCCAGGCCAAAGGTGTTGCGACCTGTTGCAAGGGAAGTCTGTTCTGTAGGGCAGAACACAGAGGGATCCTCCAAGGACTCCACTCCTAGCAATACTGGTTCATGCACTGTGTTGGTAACAGAGAGGGGAAACTCCTGGGGTAAGGAAGACCCGGGTCCCTGCGAGAGGAAAGGGGGGACTGGAATTTCCCCCCGCCAAGAAGTATCTGTATTGGGCCACTGCCCAAGAGCAGCATCAGAGGGTGCTCAAAAGGTCGGACAAGAATTGGGTTAGACACGGTCTACAACTGAAATACGGGCGAGAGGAGAGAGTGAGCGACTGCCGGGACCCTACCCCCATCCTGCAGACCCCCTTGCCCAGCGGGCAGAAGCGCTCCGCAAGTGGCTCCAGGAGCAGCCAAAAGCAGGGGGGCGCGTGCACAAAAGGGGCTGGGGACAAGGCACCTCAGCACGCCCGGCCCGCGGCTGCGGGAAACCCATCAGGGCTGCACAAGAGCGGGCGCTGCAGCCCCCGAGCATCCGCGCTCACAGCCCAGCGCGCTCGGGGACTCGGACAGGCTGGCGGAGACAGACCAGGGGGTCCGGGCAGCGAGGCCAGTGCAGTGCCCGGCAGGGTGGGGGTGTCGGGGAGATTTAGGTTCCCGCGCAGGGGGGATATAGGGGAGGAGACGGGGGTCGCTCGGGGCAGCGAGGAGGACATGAGGAAGGGCAGAGGGGTCCAGGCACAGTGGGGTATACGGATAGGATTGCGGGGGCATATCGAGGAGGACGCGGGGAGGATATAGGGGGCCGGACGGAAAAGGGGCTATAGAGGTAGATTCTGGGGGGCGGGACATGAGCAAGAGGGGGGCTATAGGGGCAGGATGCGGATGCAGGGAGGATATAAGGGTCCGGGCAAGGGGGGAAGGGAAACAGGGGTCGATTCTGGCTGGGGCTGGAGGGGAGGAGACAGGAGTCTAGGCAGGGAAGGATTCGGGGAAGGGGGGATGTGGGGCCCGGAGTCCTGAGCTCCAGCCTGACGCCCCCCACCAAGGGGCAGGCAAGAGATCTGCTGGGGGAGCCTCTCGCCCCCAGGCAGCCGCCAACCCCGGGGCGCGACACGTCCCCTGCCCCCGCCCGGGCTACGTACTGTGGGAGCCGTCAGGCGGCTGATGCTCTCCCCGAGAGAGTCCAGGTTGACCCGTCTCCTGCGCGGAGCCCTCCTGGCGGCGGCGGCGAGCGGGTCCTGCGGGCCGGGCGGGCTCCGGCTGCCGTTCCAGCAGAGCCTGGACAGGGGACATTCTCCCTCCTCCTCCGGGCTGGTCTCCAGATAGTCCGAGCCCAGCGAGCTGAAGGACTCCGAGGAGATCTTCCGGCGGGCCATGCTGCTGCGGGCGCCGGGCGAGCATCAGATGTGCAGGGGCAGCGCGGCGGGGCTGCGGCGGGGCTCGGCCAGGCTGCGGGGACCCGGGGGGCGGCTCATGGCTGGAAGTTCATGCCCCAGCCCGGGTGCCTGCGGCCGGAGGGAGCGGGTCCGTGCTGCAGCCTGGCCCCGGCTCAGCGCCTCCCGCGCCCTGGCCAGGGGGTGCCGAGCGCTCCGCCGGGCTGGGCGGTTTTAAAGCAGATGCCGCCGCTGCCGCCGCCGCTTTGCTCGGCTCCTGCCTCCCTCCCGCGCCCCCGCCCGCCGGAACCACGTGGGGTTGGGAGGCTTCGCCTCGCCTGTCGCTGCAGCTCGGGAGCCGCAAGGGCACTTTCCCGGGACTTCCCCTGGGCACCCCCTGGAGAGAGCCGACGCCCACCCCCCTGGGCTGTCAGTCCCCTCCTCCACCCCGGTGCGTCCGATTGCCGGGGTCTTCTGTCCCCCGGTGCATGCGATGGCCCCGGCTGTCAGCCCTCGCGCTCCTGGGCAGGTGGAGCCGGGGCTGGGACATGCACCTTCCCCCGTGGCCTGAACCCCCCTTCCGCGCGGAACTCCCCTTGCTCTGCCTGTGGCCCCCAGAGCCCATTGCCCGGCCCCCAGCGCGTGGGTCGGTCTCCCCTCCCTGTGCGGACAGTGCCCCGGTCTCCCAACTCCCCTATCCAGACAGTGCCCTGGGCTGCATCCCTCCCCTACACACACATCCCATGGACTGGGCCCGGCTCTGAATCAGGACGGGATGAGGCGCCCTCCAGCTGGATGTTCTTCCTGAGGTGTCCCGTCTGTCCCCTAAGGTTTCAGACTCCTCCTCTCCTCTTGCCCTTCATCAGGAGGCTAAACCGGGCCAGGGCTCCCTTCTGCCCAGTGTAGAATGAATTGCCGCTGGCTGGCAGGAGCACAAACGGGAGACGCGATGCTGGATCCCACTTTCTGCCCTTATGATCTTTAATGCTTAACTGTGTTCTATGAACAAATGGACCAAATAGAGAAAGAGCTGGGGAATACAGAGCTGGGGCAATTGTTTCACCGCTGACCCGCTGGGTATCCCAGAAGGGCCAAACTTCTACAGTGCTGTTACTGCAGTGAATCCAGTGATTTTATCCCTGGTTTACATTGAGAATGACAGCGAAGAATCAGGCCGCATGTGCATTGTGCTTGGTGTGAACAGGGCAACATCTCTTCCTCTGCTTGCTTGGTCACCTGCCTTGCTGGATGATGTTTCATCGTTTTGATTAAAAGTGGTTAAATACTAACATATAGTGTACAGATATGCCACATATTTATCATAAAGATATATTGAAAGCGAGTGTCTTCTGCAGCCATGGCAGAAAATAGTTTACATCTTGTAATAAACAAATTGAGTACATTTCAGAGGAGAGACTTACTAGAGGCTGCAAAAATTACTTTAGTTTAGATCACACATCCAGCTATTGGGCATGTCAGTTTCTCCTGTCTTCTTATTTTGCCTTTCTTGGAAACTCTAGTTACAGGTGTTTATTTATTTATTTCTCAAATACTTTTTTCCCCCCTGAGTCAGTACTGGACAGCTCCGTTTCTTGACAGTAAGACGTTTTCAGCTCTGCAACTATATTTACTGCTAAAGAAGCAGAATTCTGTTGTTACTTATCTTGCTAGTTGTTTGCTCCCAAAATAAGAACTTTCTGAATGTCGCTCAAAAAGCTAAGAATTATGTAAAGACTTATAAAAAAACCTGTACTTTGTCATCAACTGTATTCAGTACCACAGTTCATTATTCCACTTTTGTAGTAGCATAACATCCACTAGCATCAATTATTTATCCAAGAAACCACATGCAGAAATAAAATGCAGGCCACATAACACCATTCAAATGAAACCTTTTTTTAAAAAGTGCTAAACAGAGCTTTGAGGATGCATGACACCTTTGAAGCCAGTGAAAGGGAAGCTATCTAAATCATGAGTCCGCTCCCTCCTCCTCGCCCCCCCTCAAGCCATGCATTCCCTTTAAAGAAAAGTTAAGCAGTTCATGGCAACAGGGCTAACAATTTCACAAATTTTACACAGGCAAAAAGGCTCTTTACAAATGTGATGTGAATTTTATTATTTCATGCTACCAACAAATAAGGTAGATTCTTCCTTGTTTGGTTTATCTTTAAGGTAATCAAAAATGTTTAGGATGGGGTGCTTTTCAGAACCACCAAGAAAAAAGAAACAGTTGCAATGCTGTGAGCCTATGTACCACGTCACATGTACCCATTCACATTTGGTTTGATTTGGTCCAATTACTATGACATTGTTGGCATCACTGAAACTTGGTGGGATAATACACATGATTGGAATGTTGGTGTGGATGGGTACAGCTTGCTCAGGAAGGATAGACAGGGGGAAAAGGGAGGAGATGTTGCCTTATATATTAAAAATGTACACACTTGGACTGAGGTAGAGATGGACATAGGAGATGGACGTGTTGAGAGTCTCTGGGTTAGGCTAAAAGGGGTAAAAAACAAGGGTGATGTCATGCTAGGAGTCTACTACAGGCCACCTAACCAGGTGGATGAGGCTTTTTCTAAACAACTAAAAAAATCATCCAAAGCCCAAGATTTGGTGGTGATGGGGGACTTCAACTATCCGGATATATGTTGGGAAAATAACACAGCGGGGCACAGACTATCCAACAAATTCTTGGACTGCATTGCAGACAACTTTTTATTTCAGAAGGTTGAAAAAGCAATTAGAGGGGAAGCTGTTCTAGACTTGATTTTAACAAATAGGGAGGAACTCATTGAGAATTTGAAAGTAGAAGGCAGCTTGGATGAAAGTGATCATGAAATCATAGAGTTTGCAATTCTAAGGAAGGGTAGAAGGGAGAACAGCAAAATAGAGACAATGGATTTCAGGAAGGCAGATTTTGGTAAGCTCAGAGAGCTGATAGGTAAGGTCCCATGGGAATCAAGACTGAGGGGAAAAACAACTGAGGAGAGTTGGCAATTTTTCAAAGGGACACTATTAAGGGCCCAAAAGCAAGCTATTCCGCTGGTTAGGAAAGATAGAAAATGTGGCAAAAGACCACCTTGGCTTAACCACGAGATCTTGCATGATCTAAAAAATAAAAAGGAGTCATATAAAAAATGGAAACTAGGACAGATTACAAAGGATGAATATAGGCAAACAACACAGGAATGCAGGGGCAAGATTAGAAAGGCAAAGGGACAAAATGAGCTCAAACTAGCTACAGGAATAAAGGGAAACAAGAAGACTTTTTATCAATACATTAGAAGCAAGAGGACCAAAGACAGGGTAGGCCCACTGCTTAGTGAAGAGGGAGAAACAGTAACAGGAAACTTGGACATGGCAGAGATGCTTAATGACTTCTTTGTTTCGGTCTTCACCGAGAAGTCTGAAGGAATGCCTAACATAGTGAATGCTAATGGGAAGGGGATAGATTTAGCAGATAAAATAAAAAAAGAACAAGTTAAAAATCACTTAGAAAAGTTAGATGCCTGCAAGTCACCAGGGCCTGATGAAATGCATCCTAGAATACTCAAGGAGCTAATACAGGAGGTATCTGAGCCTCTAGCTATTATCTTTGGAAAATTATGGGAGATGGGAGAGATTCCAGAAGACTGAAAAAGGGCAAATATAGTGCCCATCTATAAAAAGGGAAATAAAATCAACCCAGGAAACTACAGACCAGTTAGTTTAACTTCTGTGCCAGGAAAGATAATGGAGCAAGTAATTAAGGAAATCATCTGCAAACACTTGGAAGGTGGTAAGGTGATAGGGAACAGCCAGCATGGATTTGTAAAGAACAAATCATGTCAAACCAATCTGATAGCTTTCTTAGGATAACGAGTCTTGTGGATAAGGGAGAAGCTGTGGATGTGGTATACCTAGACTTTAGTAAGGCATTTGATACGGTCTCGCATGATATTCTTATTGATAAACTAGGCAAATACAATTTAGACGGGGCTACTATAGGTGGATGCATAACTGGCTGGATAACCGTACTCAGAGAGTTGTTATTAATGGTTCCCAATCCTGCTGGAAAGGCATAACGAGTGGGGTTCCGCAGGGGTCTGTTTTGGGACCGGCTCTGTTCAATATCTTCATTAATGACTTAGATATTGGCATGGAAAGTACGCTTATTAAGTTTTCAGATGATACCAAACTGGGAGGGATTGCAACTGCTTTGGAGGACAAATTGATCTGGACAAATTGGAGAAATGGTCTGAGTTAAACAGGATGAAGTTTAACAAAGACAAATGCAAAGTGCTCCACTTAGGAAGAAATAATCAGTTTCACACATACAGAATGGGAAGAGACTGTCTAGGAAGGAGTACGGCAGAAAGGGATCTAGGGGTTATAGTGGTCCACAAGCTTAAATATGAGTCAACGGTGTGATGCTGTTGCAAAAAAAGCAAACATGATTCTGGGATGTATTAACAGGTGTGTTGTGAGCAAGACACGAGAAGTCATTCTTCCGCTCTACTCTGCTCTGGTTAGTCCTCAGCTGGAGTATTGTGTCCAGTTCTGGGCACCGCATTTCAAGAAAGATGGAGAAACTGGAAAGGGTCCAGAGAAGAGCAACAAGAATGATTAAAGGTCTTGAGAACATGACCTATGAAGGAAGGCTGAAAGAATTGGGTTTGTTTAGTTTGGAAAAGAGAAGACGGAGAGGGGACATGATAGCAGTTTTCAGGTATCTAAAAGGGTGTCATAAGGAGGAGGGAGAAAACTTGTTCACCTTAGCCTCTAAGGATAGAACAAGAAGCAATGGGCTTAAACTGCAGCAAGGGAGGTCTAGGTTGGACATTAGGAAAAAAGTTCCTAACTGTCAGGGTTTTTAAACACTGGAATAAATTGCCTAGGGAGGTTGTGGAATCTCCATCTCTGGAGATATTTAAGAGTAGGTTAGATAAATGTCTATCAGGGATGGTCTAGACAGTATTTGGTCCTGCCATGTGGGTAGGGGACTGGACTCGATGACCTCTCGAGGTCCCTTCCAGTCCTAGAATCTATGAATCTATGAATTACCTGCCTTGTGGACAGGTGTCATGTGTGTGCATATGATGCTAGCAGTTCATGGTCCACAGATGAGACTTTCAGGGACACAATATAATGGTCCCACCCTGAATTTAGCAGCCTCTGTGCTGTTGAGGAGGATGAAAGTCTCAGGGAAGGAGGACAACTAGCTGGAGCAGAAGGAAACAATCCCATAGTTGGGAACCTCCTTCCAGATGATGTCATGGCATCCTCTTGCATTGAGGGTACCCCTTCTGGGACAGGAACCCCAGTTACTAGGAAGAGCTAGGAAATAATAGTGGGGGTTCAATTATTAGAAATCTAGATAGTTGGGTTTGTGATAAGGAGAATCACATGGTAAATTGTCTGCCAGATGTGAAGGTTGCAGATCTCATGAGTCATCTAGACAGACTTTTTTGTAGTACTGGAGAAGATCCAGTGGTGTGGTACATGTAGGTACCAATGACATAGGGAAAGATAGGTGAGATGTCCTGGAGGCCAAATTTAGACTGGTAGGTAAGAAATGGAAGTCCAGGACCTCAATGCTAGCTTTCTCTGAAATGCTTCCAGTTCCATCTGCAGGACCAGGAAAACAGGTGTGTGCAGGGTCTCAATGCATGAACGAGATGATAGTGCAGGGAAGAGGGTTTTAGGTTTATTAGGAACTGGGGAATCTTTTGGGAAAGGAGGAACCTATACAGGAAGGAGGAGCTCCATCTAAACCAAAATGGAACCTGATTGCTGGCATGTACAGGTAAAAAGGGTGTAGGGGATTTTTAAAACTAAGGGCTGAGGGAAAGCCAATAGCTGTGGAGGAGCACACAGTTCAGGCAGAGACATCCCTTAAGGATACATATATTAAAGGGGGAACTCTATATACTAGTAAAGAGGATAGGAAAGATGTTGGTAAAGTACGGTAGGAGCTAGTGAGGAATATTCAAACTGAAGTCCCATTTAAATATAACACATGAAGGCGAGCAAAATCTGTTTTCTGATAGCCAGTTGTGGCTTACCTCATCTAAAGCCCTTGGCTAGTGGGGCATTGATCTGGTGTCCTTGTCTGGTCTGAGAGGCCTTCACCCAGATCTTCTGTCTCCTCTCAGCCCATGAGCCCCCTCACTGATGGGCCTGGGTTAGTTTCAGTGGGGTGGTTGCTGCTCTGCTGCTGTAGGATCTCCCCAATCACCTTCAGTCTCACCCCAATATTACAGGGTAGGCGAGGGTGGTTGCAAGGCCAACTCAGCACATTTCAGTGTGGCCCTTCACTTCTAATCATACCTTGGCCACTGGGTAGGGCAGCGCATCACTGTGAATGCATTGGAGGTAGATAGGAGCCACCGCCGTGTCTGAAAACTCCACCAGACTTGTCTGGACAATAGTCTGGCTGCATCTGTAATCCAGTAGGCCCATCCCTTGGGTGCTGTTGACCCATACTGGTAGTAGTAGCTTGGCCAGGCCCCGTTTCTGGGCTCTGGGGCCTGCTGTTCATGCCTGTCCATAGATGCAGTCCATAAAGGGACACTCTCACCTGAAATGCCCTTCTTGTCCACTTTCAAAGTACTGGCACTGGTCACTGTGAGCTGGCTCGCTTCTGGAGCAGTGGGTCCTTCAGGTGAGGCATATTCCTCTCTTCAGGGGTCTTGGCCTCCTCTTCAGCCTGACCCAGTGATCAGGTTCCTCCCTTTGGTCAGGGCTACTTCTTGCAGGGTCAGTCCATTTAGCATTCCTCAATCTTCCCTTTTAGCCTGGCCTCTGCTAGGGGTCTGAGCCTTACTTCCACAAATGCCTGAATTCTGTGGCAGTGAGGCTGAGTCCTCAGTGCACACGTAGTTCTCCCTGAGCATCAACCACCTCTGATAGGCTCGACGGCCAATGGCGAAGGCTATGATTTAGTCATGTTTTTAATAAAAGTAATGGACAGGTCACAGACAATAAACAAAAATTCACAGCCTGGTGACCTGTCTATGACTTGTACTATAAATACCCCTGAATAAATCTTAGCTGGGGGCCCCCGCTGCTCTGGGGAGCCCCTGGGAGAGCTGCTGGAGAGGTCTGGGCACTCTGCAGGGGGCACTGCTCGGGGGTGCCGCTGGGAGGCTGCTGCTCTGGGGGGACCCTGGGGCCAGTGGCACCAGCTGCCAGAGGCCACCGCCCCCAGGACCACTATTCTGGTGGTCCCCAGGACCACTGCAGGAGGTCTATAAAATCACAATAGTATGCAGAAAGTGAATAATGAAGTGTTATTTACCCCTTCACATAACACAAGAACTAGGTGTCACCTGATAAACTAATAGGGAGCTGGTTTAGAACAAACAAAAGGAAGTACTTCTTCACAAAATACAAGTCAACCTATGGAACTCATTGCCATAGGGTGCTGTGAAGGCCAAAAGTATCACTGGGATCAAAAAAGAATTAAAGGAGTGCATGGTGGCTAGGTCCATCAATGGCTGTTAGCCAAGATGATCAGGGGTGCAACTGTATGCTCTGGGTGTCCCTAAACCTCCAACTTCCAGAAGCTGGGAGAAGAGACCTGGGGATGAATCACTCAAAATTGCCTAGTTCTGTTCATTCCCTCTAAAGCATCTGGCACTGGCCACTGTCAGAGAGAGGATACTGGGCTAGATGGACCATTGGTCTGACCCAGTATGGCCGTTTTTATGTTCTTATGTCTGGCCGCCCTCTGTCATGAGTGTAGCCAGGCCAAACTTGAGCATCATGGGGCTGTGTATGAGGGGCAGGTGATGGGAGCAAGCAGAGCTGGATAGCTGGGATTGGAAGGAGCCACCCTAGCCCAGGATGACCGCTGAACTGTGGGGGGGCAGGACCGGTGAGTGACCAGGAAGGTCCTGGGGTGATGGGTGAGAGGCTGAGGGTGAGTTGTTTTTGGGTACTGGGGTGAGTGGGGAGTGTTGGAGGGCCAGGATGTTGGGGGTTATGGCTGGTGGGGCAGAGCTCTAGTTTATGGAAGATGGGGGGGATCTCCATAGTGCACAGGACCCCCAAATTCTTTAATTTGGGTCTGCTGAGGCTTGAAATGATAAAGGGCATTGGGAATAACCAGTGGCCTGGATTGGTTTCTTCTCTTTTAGTAAACATGATGCTTAAGATAGGGACAGGCTTTCTTTGCACAATCTTGGTTATTTCTTCAGCTACTGTAGAACAGGAGCTGCAGTGGCTTTGATAAAAGGACTGAAAATTCTGTAGTTTAACACTTGAGCTCCTCTGAGCCTTCATGTCCTTCCCTTGCAGTACATGCTGTGGTTCTAACTCCCCAGTGAATCACAGCTCTCTCTTTGTATCCTAAAACCAAAGAACATCCAGGAGATAGCAGCTATTGCTTGTCATTCTTCCACAGACGAGCCAGTGCTAAGCCACTAAACCAACACAAAATAGAGACTTTAGGGCCTAATCCTATAATATGTCGACTACCCTTAACCCCCACTGGAATTGAGGTGACTCAGCAATATAGTATCAGGCACTTTTAACAGTGTTGGAAGGTTTTCTTTGTTTCGAGAGGTAATCCAAAGCCAGGAACAAGCTGTATTCAGAGGTCTATTTCTTTCATTGATGCCTAAGGCTTGTCTGAGCCCCTTCCTTTCCTTTTTATGGGCCAAATCCCACAGTCCTAAGTGAGGCAAATCTCCCAATGCTAGTTATAACTAAGAACTGCAGTATTTAGCTCTGAAGTTCTAAATATATTTGTAAATAAGGCCATTACTACAGATAAACAAAATCATATTTAGGTGTCATCTGGTACCTTATTACAGGTGCAGTACTTTGTTAATGTGTATGATCTAAGGTACACATTACCTTGCTGGTAGGGATCTTTACATGTTATTCAGAACTGGAAAAAAACAATATTAAAAACTTACTTATCTGTAAGACACACAATACAACACAATTGTAAATGGCCATTTTCCCCTTTTCTATAAGGATAAAGTCCAAAGCACTATTCCCCAACACATACTATCACCAAACTTCCTATGGCACCTTGTGAACACTTTACAGTGTTAAAAAAACATATTCATGGCTTTGATCCCTTTATGTTTGACACTGAGTACAGGTAAGGTGGGAAGAGAAAGACTGGTTTAACTCCTATCCTTAAGGTCAACTCTGCTACCACTGGATCCACTTATGCACAAAAATTCCTCATTCTAAGAATGTAAAACATGAATGCTTTCCTTGAGAGTTTAGATATTGTGCAAACTAAAGTTCAGCATGCAGAATAAAAAATGTGATAAGGACTTCAAGGACTGCTATTGTTCCAGCTGATACAGCACACTGAGAAAACACAACAGCTAGCCAAAAGTTAGTATTGCAACACTGACTTCTATTCCGCAAGAACAAAGACTGTGAAATTAGGATTAGTAGGATCAACACGTGTTTGTCCCAGCCAGAAATATGTCAATGATCTGTCTAGAGGGGGAGGGATAGCTCAGTGGTTTGAGCATTGGCCTGCTAAACCCAGTGTTGTGAGTTCAATCGTTGAGGGGGGCCATCTGGGGATTTATTTGGGGCTTGGTCCTGCTTTAAGCAGGGGGTTGGACTAGATGACCTCCTGAGGTCCCTTCCAACCCTGATATTCTATGATAAACTCTGTCTTGGAATTCACAATGCCTATAAAATAGATTGAAGTGGATGGAGGGACTACCTGTTACAGTACTAAATGTCATCAAAAGATGATATAATCTAGGAATTAGAAAGAGACAATCAGGGGCTATTAAGGTCCTGGAGTCCACTGAGGTGAGGCCAACAAGCCGCTCAATCATTTGCCCTCCTTTTACTTCACCTGACTCCATTATAAACTGGCAAAAGCCAAATACCAACGATAGACACTGCATCTAAAAGTTTAATATCTTTCTTTGAAAAAATATAGCACCTAGTCATTGACAGACAGCTACAGAATATAGAGATTACATGTTGATGTTGTATAGAGGTCTTATCAGCATGAGTTCGGGGTAGGCAGATTACTTATGAACAGTGAAGCCAGTAGTGAATAATATAGGACACTTCAAATAAGTGCCAGTGGAACCTTTCTAACACGCTACAACATAGTGCAATTTGCTTATGCCACATATTTTACAGAAAAAATATTTTAGAAAGTTTTCTTTAATCATTGTTTTTCATATTCTGCTGCCCAATAAAATACAAAAATCTGTTAATTTCCAATTTTGGTTTGGTGCACAGTTAGGAGATAGTATTGAAGTAAGACAATACAAAAATCATGTTTTGGGTGTGTTGTTTTACAATATCTGATCCTTTAGAACAATACCTTAGAATTTTTAAATAATTAAATGTATTTCTCACCATTTCGGCAGTTCAAGGTTTTTGTTTTTGTTGTTTTCCGTTTCACCCCAGCCTTGGACAATTAAAATAGATGGCCCCATTTCACTTTGTTTCTAATCAGTTTTCCTGTCTGGTCCGCATTCACTAGCACAATGCTAGTCACAATATTGCAGAGAAAAGTTTAATTTAAACTGTTTAAATTGAAATACACTCAATAATCTATATTCATATGTAATGGGGCTTGGCTGCGGTTCGTCCCTCAGCGGGGCTGTGGGATATTCCACCGCCTTGCTCTAGTTCGCTGTCAGTCCTGGCCCTGCGGTAGTGTGGGACAGCAAACCCACTGTTAGGGGCTCAGGCCCTTTAGGTCGGGGCCGAGCCAATAGTTCTATACAGACGCCCAGGCCCTAGGTCAGGACGGGGCAGCAGCCAAACAGTCAGGGACCCAGGCCCTTAAGCAGGGGCTGAGTCAACAGCCCAATAGCAGCCCAGACCCTAGGTCAGGGCGGGGCAGCAACCAAACAGATGGGAACTCAGGCCCTTAAGCAGGGGCTGAATCAATAGCAAGAGGGCCCAGCCTCTGCAGGCCAGGGGAAAAGGGGGAGTCTGCCACCCCAAGGAGTGGGTGGTAGGGGGGACGCAGGCCCTCCCACTCCACTGCGTCCCAGCCCAGGGCCCTAGCAGTGGCGGAAACTCGCTGCTGTCAGTGGGGATCCTGGCCGCAACACACTGACATAGGATCTGGCAGTGCTGCAGCCAGACTGGGGTCGGCTGCCCCCGGGCTACTTCCACACTCCCCCTCGTAGGGTACCTGGGTCACGCCAGTGTCCTTGGCAGTCTCCAGCAACATCGGTTCCTCTGGGTAGGTGGTGAAGAGTAGGCTCGGCTCCTCCTCGGGGTAGCAGGCACGGGGCAGGCTTGGCTCCTCCTCGAGGTAGCTGGAAAGGGGCAGGCTCGGCCAGTCCTCCTCGGGGTAACGAGCGAGGGGTAGGCTCGGCTGGCCTGGTGAGTCCTCAGGCCGGCCGCGGTCTCTCCAGCGGCTGGTCTCTCCAGCGGCTGGCTCTCAACTGAGCTCTGCAGGCGGGCTTTTATACTTCCAGGTCTGCTCCGTACCCAGTGGCTCCGCCCCCATTGGTGTTAGGGGAGGTTCGTCCCTCAGCGGGGCTGTGGGGTATCCCACCGCCTCGCTACATCATATTAGATTTTTAAAACCCTTTTATTACAAAATCTAAACTCTGAACCTACAGGTAATTAATTTTCCTATAATAGAAGAGATGGTTGTCACAGGATCAGCGTATCGTACTTGGAAAATAAACATCTGAGTTTTACCAAAGTATTTATAAAGCAGCAGACCATTATTCCATTTCAGTCACACGAAATCACTGTTGTGTAAATTAATTAATTTGTCACATTGGACCAAATCCTTCACTTTTTTTCATGCGTCCAGTGTGGAGTTTTGCCACAAAAACTACCAAGTAAAGACTGAAGGATTTGGGGCACTTATCAATATTGACTTGAACTCCAGTTGGCCTGGAGAACAGATCTGCTTTGTGCTTCAACCCGTCAGAAATAAGTTTATTTAAAAATGTACATGGGATTCTGACTGGCTGAATTTACTGTTCATAGTATCTAGGTAAGACCAGGTTCTACCACCCTTACTCCCATTGTATAGTATCTTATTCTACAAATAGTCCCAATGATTTTACCTGTGGAATAAGGTACTACTCAATGTAAGTAAAGGTGGCAGAATCTGGACCTTTGTACTTATAAAATGCCTTTCAGCCATGGCTCTCAAAACATGTCACAAAGGTGAGTATTATCCTCATTTTACAGAAAGTCACTTGACCAAGGTCACACAGCAAATCAGCCACAGAATCACTAATGGAACCCAAGTCTCTTGACTCCTAGTTGCCTAACCTAACCACTAGGCAGTGCTGTTCAGAGTCAGGCATCTGAAAATCTGTCTGGCTGGCATAGGTTCCATTAGGTGGATATATAAAAGAATTCTATTTTGTGTACCATAATGGCTTCCCAATGACAGATAAAAGCAGTAGGAAATGCATTATATTAATGTTACCTCTATTACACAAATCTGGTGCAGTTGCGGTTGAAGGAATGGGTATGGTAAGAATGCCCAGGTTACAGTATTGTGACATTGAGGCGGTAGGTCAAATCTGAGGCTGCAAATCCAGAGGAAATTGTCTTTCTAATAACATCCTGACTCAACTAATAGCCTAGGAGGAGCACACAGCTGACTAAACATTCAGACTTGGCAAACTATAAAATGTAAGTGAAAAAATGAAGCACTCAAAGCCTATAAACCAAACACTTGTTTTCTTTTTCCTTACACAGAAGGCCAGATTTACTGAACCTGATGCCAGGGCAGGTAAATTAAACCCTCATGCACTAGCCAACTCCTCCTGTGCACTAGGAGATTTACCCTAGTGGGGAGGGATAGCTCAGTGGTTTGAGCATTGGCCTGCTAAACCCAGGGTTGTGAGTTCAATCCTTGAGGAGGGCCACTTAGGGATCTGGGGCAAAATCAGTACTTGGTCCTGCTAGTGAAGACAGGAGGTTGGACTCGATGACCTTTCGGTCCCTTCCAGTTCTAGGAGATGGGATATCTCCATTGACACTGTCTGTTCTACCTCAGGGTACCTATAAAACCCCATCAGGAGCTCCATAAGAGCACTGAAAATGGAAGCTGCAAAGGGGGATGCTCTGAACACTGCATCCCTCAGTCACTTTGGCCTTTTCATCTTCCCAGTCAGTTCTACCCACTATTTATTGGGGCAACCACTTTGTGTTGCTACTGCACCCCTATCCCTCCCTGACAGGCTTTCTGACACTGGTGGTCTTCTTCAGGATCTTCGCTAGCATAAAGTAGTCTTGGCCCAACTACAACTGAGTCCGAAGTCATTTTAGACATTTTGGTTTCAAACATCCTTTTCAAAACTTCTGAAATAGCTCCCAGAATTTCTTACGCTGACAGAGATAGTTAGGCCCACTGCAGCCATATTAAAAGCTGCAAAAAAAAAAAAAAGCTGTGTTTCGGTTTTAAAAGAACATCTTTGGTCATAGACAACATTTGCACAGGGTTTTGGAAACCAAATCAAGATTTCTAAAGATTCTAAAATGACTATTGAACTGTCTTGTCCCATGAGGGAAATCAGAGTTGGTGGTCTTGATGGGTTGTGTCCCCCACAGGCCTCGGGGCACTGCAGCTCTTCAGAGTAGGGACACTGACTTTCTAGTTGTTCTGTAAAACTCCTAGCACACTTTATAGTACTGTAAAAATAATGCATGCACTGTTTGTTCTTTCATTGATTTTCTGACAACTGATTGGCTGCTTTTATGAATAAGTTCTTTTAGTACTGGTTAATTTATACTTTTTAAAATCCCAACACCCTTATTTGCTGCAGAAATTCCACTTAGTACCATTTGAAGCACAGAGTATAATAATTAACCGATGTCTTTATGGTGTGTGCCTTCTTTAGTATTAACTGATCGAGCAAGTCCTTTCCATAAATGTTACACTTTTACTGGAGTCCATCTCTTCACTATTAATAAATTCGAGCTCTTTACCAGTGGTTTCCAAATTTAAAATTCCTAAATCCAGAAGCAATGTTGTTCACATTAAAATGGACCAATAGAGTTCTGTTGCTGATTTTTAGGTCAAATATTAACCCAGACAGGAATCTTATCTACACAGTCTACCTTTTTCTTTTTAGTTACTTACAATAAGAAATCACTGAATGAATACTAGCTCCAGAAAAGTCTACAAGGAAGCTCACATAACACATAAAGAGTGAGTATCTTTCCCTGGGAAATGCTTTTGCACTCCATAATGCATACACTGACGGGTGAGAGAGTTGTCTCCAATTCTTTACTAATTTGGAGCATAAAGAAGAAATAAAGATTTTGTTGCTAGATTGCTACAGTGAAAGAGTGAGACAGCAAAATGTGTACGGATATATAGAATAATGAACCACTGTAATAGTATCCAGAGCAGATTGAAGGTGTGTCTATCTTTGTCCTGACTAGCATACATGGAGTCATTCATTGAACATTGGGGTACAGAGGCAGTTAGTCCATACTTTGCCTATGAAAGAGAATGATAATCTATTAGAGCAGTGGTTCTCAAACTTTCTTTTCCGCAGACCACTTGAAAATTGCTGAGGGTCTCGGTGGACCCTTAATGATCTTTCCAAATGTTGTTTGTACCGTTAGCTAACTATTGTAAAGCGCTTTGGATAAAAGCACTATATATATATAACAATTTAATAATAAACTTTTTTTGTTCTACAAATAAAAGCAGACAAGTCATATTTTCATATCAGTAGTCTTACTTTTCTAATGAGATGGATGTGCCCTCTCTCCCCCACTGCGGCAGCCTCCGAGCTGGGGCTGAGAAGGAGGAGGGTCTCTCCTTCTCCCCCACCGCGGCAGCCCCGGGGCTGGGAAGGATCGGGGGGTCTCTCCCCAGCCACAGCAGCCACAGAGCTGAGGCTGGGAAGGAGGGCCCTCTCTCCCTGGCAGCCACAGCCCTGGAGCTGGGGAAAGTCGCCTCTTTCTCTGGCCGCTGCAGCCCGGCATGTTCCAAATTCCCCCACTTCTCATTCCACCTACCCCCTATTTTCCTCAAGGCCACCACCTCACCTTACATGTGTGTCTTCTCCAGGGTCCAGGCACCCAATTAGTGGAGCCACGCCTGCGCAGCTCCACTAATTAGGTGGGTGGCCCTTCATTCCCTCATGTGTGGCCACCCAGGTGCGCACCTTAGAGGGAACTGAGGACCACCTGAATGGAGCTCGCAGACCACTCGTGGTCCATGGATCACAGTTTGAGAACCGCTGTATTAGCGCTTGTCTACACTTAAAGTGCAACAGTGTGCCACTATTGCACTTCAGTGTAACAGGGCCGGCTTTAGGCCGATTCCCCCAATTCCCCCTAGAGGGTGCCTTCACTTGCTCCGGGTCTTCGGCGGCATTTCGGCGATGGGTCCTTCGGTGCTGCGGAAGACCTGGAGTGAGTGAAGGACCCACCGCCAAAGTGCCACCAAACACCTGGACCACCGCCGGGTATTCAGATCAGGCCCCTCACCTACTAAAGCCGTCCCTGGGTGTAGACACAGCCTTTGCCAATGGGAGGGATTGTCCTGTCGGTGACAATCTTCCATTCTTCCATTGACCTAGCGCCATCTTCACGGGAACTTAGGTCGGTTTAACTACACTGTTCAGGTGGGTGGATTTTTCACACTACTGGGCAATGTAGTTATTATGCTGACTGAATTTTCTAGTGTAGACCAGGCCTTAGAAGAAATCTATTGTGCTTCTCCCCAGAAGTGGCTGCATTTTAGTGGTGGTTGATGTGATTCCAATGTGGATTCTAAACGGCTTGTCAAGTGCTTTGGGATCCGTCTATATAAATGCTACATAACACATTATAATGATGATGTAACTGGGGTACAACTCTGCCCCAGGAGCTTTTGCAGTCTGTGCCTTAAAGGCTAGATCTAGCCTTGCTCTGCTTAGATTTTCAGTAAAAATGAAAAAGTTGTTGCCCCATAGAAAGGCTTCAATTGCTTGTTAGGATTCAGGAATCCCAGCTATTCAGCTGCCTAAACCAGTCTCACCGTTGCTTGTGCAAAAAAAAAAAAAACCAACAACCCAAAACAAAAACAAAATGCTCTTTATATTATGGAGCAACATCCTACAATATCAATAAAACTTGAGGACTTAAGTTTTATCATCAGCTTATTTAGCCCTATGGCCCTATTCAGTGCGCTCTCCCGGCTTTGTGCTTCCTCATTTCCTCCAGGGTGTCTTTAACTCTCAAAAACTGAATCTCCATTTCACCTCACTTCTTAATAATATACATTGTTGTTGTTTAATACTAATGGAAATTCTTTTCAACTGTTTGGTTTATGTCATTTTCTGTTTTGGAGAAGGAGTACACATTTTAAATACAAACACTTCTGTAACTTGCAACATTGCCACTACTGGTAGCTTTAATTTGAATCATTCTGCATAGTTTAACTCTTCCAAGATTTCTTGTATTCTCTGCAAAATGTCTGCACTTTTCCATGAGGGAGGATAATTATGCAAGCGATAATGTAAATACCAATGGGAATAACTGATTGTTAGCTTGCTATATGCCGGGAGTGCTTAAATAAACAGATCTGTTCATATTAACAAGGTAGAAAACAAAATTATATGGTTTTAGTTTTAGAATTCAGGTTTTGGATCCCAGAACAGAATCATAGAATCGTGGAAATGTAAGGCTCGGAGGGACCTTGAAAGGTCAATCTCCTCTATGAAAAAATTAGTCCAATCCCAGCTTTATACAAAACTGCTATTTAATTCTCAAGTCCTCTTTCATATTAACACTTTTTATGCAAGAAGGCGTGACAAGGATGGGTCACTGTGAGGGAATCATGTGGGGGTGGGTCACCATATGTCTGCCATAACATCACTATTACACTTTCATAGCACGTTCCGCTGCAAGCTTTACAAAGCAATTTCCAAGCAATTACAAAGCAAATGCCTGTAAGGTGAATAAGCTTCAAATAAACAGCTGAAGTTTCATGGTGGATTTAAAAGCATCATGGGCCCAGACCTGCAAGGAGCTAAGCAACCTCAAAGCCAATTGGAGTTGAGAGCACAGCACCTTGTATAGGAGCTCTCAGGACTTGTCAGGATAAGGTCCAAAATGAGTCAGCCTCAAAAATCTTTCATGGGAGACATAATTCCACAGGCAAGGCACATACTGTTATGTTAGTATTTTGGCTGCTAGTAACAACGTAAAAATAAAGTCTGGCTACCAACACCATTGACTAACATAAGAAATAGGACTATCAGAAAACTAGCCTTTGTAGATTAATAAAACACAGGAGCAAGATTTTTAAAGTGAAATACCACTAAAGGCCTGATCCATTGGGATCATGTTTTAAGACAACAAAATATAGCACTTGGGATGTAACTGGATGTAAAGTCAGTAAGTAAACCAGCTATACAACATCCAGCCTTTAAGAGCCAAAGAAGGTCTCTTGAAAGCTTATTATGGGGGTGGGATTGTGTGGTCAAATGTTTGGTTCACAAACTAAGTAAAAAAATCAATACAAAAAGTTTTATGGCATAACACTTGCTTACATAGTACTTCTGCTGCAGTAGGATTCAACTGAAACTTAACTGCATAGGGTGAAAAAATTATCACAAACATGAGAATTAGCTTCCAGGAAAAATTAAAGTACTAATACAGATTATATGATCTACAGTTTGAGTTACATACGGTACTGTACATAACTAATCTGTGTTTAATACAAAGTGCCCAATCATAAGAGATTCATGCTTTCTATTTGTGTTACGAATTGGATAGCTGTTATCTAAATTTATGTTTGATATATAATTTCAAAATCATTACACTGCTTTTCATTTCTCTCACATGGCTTTCTCTTTTGATAGCATCTCATTTTCCATCTAGTGATGACAGTTTACTACATTATATGACTCAACATGATGAGAGGCGAGGCATCTGAAACGTTAAAAAATGAATTTTTTTATTGGATAGAGATCAAAATGTAGCAGAAGGAATCTGAGGTACTGGGAAAGCATCCATGGTGTCTGTCAACTGATGAATGCCACCATGGATTTTTCAAACTCCCTGAATTACACTTTGTTCGGGTAGTTCAAAACACCTTGAATTCCTAGTGGATTTTGGTAGATAGACAATCATTAATGGTAACATGTCGATGACAGGAACGATTTAACATATAGCAGGTGTGAAAAAACAATTCTTTGTGTCTTGCCCAAATTCCAGCATAACAGCTGGATATCTACCTGGGTTTAATTTGGGGGATGGGGGTGGGGAGAGGTGACACCACAATAAGGCAAATTATGAGGATTCAAGCAAGTGGAGAAAAATTGATCTCCCTATCATCTGGCTGAAAGTCAGAACCTCAGTTGTGCCTACAGTTATTGCAATGCCAAGAAGTTACTAAATGGTATTTTAAGAAATTCTTGGAGCAATTCATTGATGCAATTGTGAGTTCTCTGTGGCCGGGACTGTCTGTATTGTTTGTTTGTACAGTACATAGAACAATGGGGCCCTAATCACTGTTTAGGATTGTTAGGTGCTACAATAATAGTAGCAGAGAAATGACATCTCACCTTCAAATCTCACTTTACAGTCATAGGTGCTGGAATTAGGGGTGCTGGGGGTGCTACCACACCCCCAGGCTTGAAGTGGTTTCCATTATATACAGGGGTTTACAGTTTGGTTCAATAGCTCTCAGCACCCCCACTATAAAAATTGTTTCACATCCCTGCTTACAGTTGAAAGAGTCTGGTAAGAAACTTGAGCCCGAATTGTTAAATAATGAGGGTTTTTACAAACCTAATGTAAATAGTAATGTTATTTAAACCTCTTTTTAATGTAAGATTTTGTTTTTATTCAGTGCATTAGGAGCTGGAACTAGAAAGTAAAAATGACCACAAATCAACAGGGCAACTGATCAAGCTCTTTTCATGGCACAAGCTGTAGGACATGCAAAAAGTAAATAAATAACATCGATGGTGAAGACTAAATTAAATGTGTATAATTATTTCAGTTTTAATAGACTATGAAGGCAGCTGAGGCGATCGTCCATGCCCAAGTGGGGAGCTCCATGTGTGGATTAGGGGATATAAAATCTTGCTTTATGTAAGTGCAATGTAGCAAAGTTAACGTGGAAGTAGGAACCTTAAGTTATGTATACATAATGCAAAGTCCTGCCACAATATGAGATAAATGGGGTGCTGACAGGAAGGATGGTCCAGTGGCAAAGGCTCTAGCCTAGGATTTGGGAGACAGGGATTCAGCTGCCTGCTCTGCCACAGACTTCCTGTGTGACCTTAGGCAAATCACTTAGTCTCTGTGCCTCAGTTTCCCATCTGTAAAATAAGAATAATAGCACTTCCCTACCTCAGAAGGGTATTGTGGGGATAAATACATTAAAGAGGTATTCAGTTACTCTGGTGATGGAGGCCATAAAAATATCATGGATAAAAGTGGTGTCAGCCACAAATTAATTCCTAAAGCCAGCCTGATGCAGTAGGAAGACTGGAGCATGGTTGTGGTACTCAGTGTTTTGTTTGTTTTGAAGGTAGTAGCAATGTGCCATGTCTTGCACTATTTGAAACACTTGGTGAGAATCCTGCCCTGCTGCTAGACCGATACAATGTGTGAAAGGGGACAACACAAAATCAGATGTGGAACATAATGATACAGTTGAAAAGCATATGGCTGTTGGTAGACGATAGGCAAAGTCTTGGCCTCACTGAAGTCAGTGGAAAAATCCCATTGACCCCAGTAGGGCTAGGACTTCACTCTATAAATCTGACCATGAAGGTAAGACTCCTCTTGGTATAACAAATATCAAACTCGGGACATTCTATTTAAGAAAACTTGATTTACAAAGGAGACTATTGAAGTAACCAAGCAAGTGAACCAAGGTGTCAAACACCTGGCCCATGGGCTAAATCTGACCCACTTGACGTATTTATGTTTCATTTTAAAAAGCAAGTTTCTAGCCCTTATGATTTGCAATGATAACCTTGAAAACTTGATCAGTGCACCCCCCATAGATGTGAACTCCCCTGTCCCCCTCGCGCCATTAATCTCACAGCGTGAGTGGCAGAACAGGCTAGCACCCGAGTATGATCCTGAGACCGTAGGTATGTGCTTGGGCAGCACATTGCCACAGCTACACTGCTATTTTTAGCACACTAGCTCTGATCCATAGGTATGTGTACTCAAGCTGGAAACAAGACCTCCAGCTCCAACATAGATATACCTTAAGAACTACTGCAGAGAAAGGGAGGAGGAGACAGAAAGGCAGGGGGAAAGTAGAGAAACAGGGAAAGGGTATGGGAAGAGATACAAAGGGTGGAAATAGCAGTGGTCCTAAATGTGAGCATATTTTTCCAGTGAGTGATGATGATGAATGCAACAATGCAGTTCTGAACAACAATAAATAATGAAAACTGAAAGCTTAGTTACTACATATAAAGGCCGGATTCTGCCCCGGATCTTTATGCTGTGGATATCCCAGCTCCAAGATTACACTAAAGAATGTATTTTAGCCTACTCCACAGAATGAGTTTGTCACCCTGGTAGTAAGTAAATCACAACACACATTTTCTAAATAATATAAAGTAACATTTATAGTAGTCCAATGCTAGAGAAGAATTTGAAGTTTGAATAAGAACATAAGAACAGCCATACTGGGTCAGACCAATGGTCCATCTAGCCCAGTATCCTGTCTTCTGACAGTGGCCAATGCCAGGTGCCCCAGAGGGAATGAACAGAACAGGTAATCATCAAGTAATCCATCCCATCGCCCATTCCCAACTTCTGGCAAACAGAGGCTAGGGACAAGTGTCTTGTAAAGATACTATAGATAACTAAAAATATACCAACGTAAGCCTTAACAATTCATCTATATCAAGCTTGATATTCCCAGTATAAATGCAGAGGAAGTGTAGCAGCTTATATACTGTAAAGATGGTAAGTCTTCAGACAGGATTGTATTTTAAATTGCTACATAGATCTAAATCAATTAAGTTCTGATAGAGGTCACTATTCAAAAATATTCAAACTATTTATCTGGATTAAAATTTGACAAGCAAAAGCAGAATGCAGAGACATGTGTATAGTTCTATGTTAGAATATTTTAATAAACTGGCAAGTGTTCAAACAGTGTTGGTCCCACTAAATAAGCACTCGGTTTTCCAGTCCCAGATATTACTGCTCAAAAGTATTACTGAGTTATCTCCAAACACTGGTACTTGGCAACGCCAACTCTTGCTGAATTACAGTTTTGATTTGATGCCATTTGATGCATCTGTATGTAATGCTACATTTTTATACTGTACTTCAGTGGCAGCCAACCATGCCAGCCTGAGGGTCAAACATTATGTCAAAAAGATCAAGTTGCCATAGTCAGTTGCTGATTCTTTATCCCATTCTGCTGCCTTTGAACCACCTGCGTAGAAACCACTTGCAAGTTCCTTCCTGGGTATTCCCCTGTCATATAGGAGTTCTCAGTGGGCACAGAACCATGATAGCCAACTACTATGTCCCCCTCTCAGTACCCCTGCCACAGCGGGGCATATGCCTGGAATGGGCTGCAATCCAGCTATCTTCTGGTGGTGTACAGTCTCTTGGGGGCTTTTGCAATTTAGAGTAGCTCCCATACTCCTGTTATCTGTGCCAGGGCCAGGGCAGAGAAGCAGGGGATTAGCACTGGTGGTTGATTCTCAGTTCCTCCTCTTTCCCCAACTGTGTGGCTGTATGGCAGAGGGGAGAAATTCTTTGCTACATGCTTCCCTAGCTCAGGAAGAGCCAGATGATCCCCTAACCTACTCTGCCTGGGGCTTGTACAACCCGCCCACCTCTCCTCCCTCCCCTACAATGCAGCAAATTGCCAGCAGGGGAGCTGCTGAGCAGTCGCAGCTGGAAAGGAGCGGCTGTTACTCAGAGCACTCCTCACTCATATCAGAGCTGCTCTTGGGGCTGCAGAGGAGGGAGGAGGTGTGACCCCTACCACTTCCCTGTAGTAATGAGGCTGATTCATATGCTTCTCTTCAAAAACTGCCATATGTAGCTTATGGAGCACATTTCCAATTCATAATAAAATAAACATTTTCTTCTTCACACAGTCACTCCTGAGGGTCACCCTGCTCTCACTCTGCAAGTGAAATGAATTTATGAAGGGTATGGAAGGTCAACTAAATTGGCTGCTGCAATTACCTGTAAAATCTGAGCAACATATATGTTCTCCCCCTGTCCTGATACTATTAATGAAGCAATCAAGACACATGTTCTGCAAGTTCAGAGGCTTGATTCTGCCAAGGCTTTCAGTTCAAACGAAACAGGCAAAGAATCAACGAAAAGATACTGAAAGATTTGTAGGTAACACACCCAGAGCTAAGAAAAGACAAAATCTCACTACAAGAACATGTGAGTGTGTGACAAATGATGGAAGATTAAATAAATAGAAAAGGGTTGCAAGTCTGAGGAACACAGAAGGAGTGAGAATCCACTAGAATACTCATGTTATTACTAAGAAGGTAAAAAGGAGAGCTCTGTTTTGCCAAGATGGGGGCAGGAGAGGATCAGAAATAAAATGCAGTCATTGGTAGGTAGTAGTGATTTAACATCCACTACAGTTAAGGTGGGGGAAAAAAATATTTGAGCTTTTCTTTACTATTTTTTTTTTCAATATAATTTTTTATTATGCCTATTTCTCTTTCTGTTGTAACATGTAAGGATCCCAAACAGGTCACATTGTACTAGGCCCTGTACAAACAAATAACACAAAGACAGTTTCTGCTCCAGAGAGTTTACAATGTAGTGGTTAGGTAATATGCAACAGCGGCTTGAGCCAAAACCCAGTGAAGTTAATGGAAAGACTCCCATTGACTTCAGTGGCTTTGGATCAGCCCCCAGATGTATAAAGGGATGAGTAGGTGCAAGAGGACAGGTAACAGTGGAGCCAGGCGCATCTGTCAGAATGGTCTCAGGAATAATCAGTCTGACCAGGCATCATGACAGAACCATAAAGAAGCAAAAAGAAAGGCAAGCCCCTGTTTCTTTTTTTCTTTCAATGTAACACTATGCAGTTTTCATTAATTAAGAGTTTGTGTACATTATTACTTTCCATCTGTATAGCATGTATCTCCTGCTGAAGGATCCCAAATTGATTTACAGTCTCAGATTTTTCAGAGGTACTGGGCTCCTACAGTTCTTCATTATTGTCTTCACTTGGAGCTGGGAGTGCTCAGCACTTCTGAAAATAAAAAATCAAACCCTAAATGCTTCATCTTTATTCTCATAAAAAATCCATCATCATGACAGTAATCCAGTGGGACTATTTGCTTGAATAAGGTGAAGATTTGGCCCTATAAATATCACCTGTAAGGTGGAGAGAATAGTGACATGGACAGCCACAATAGCCTGCACAACAGCGAGCTAAGCAAATCCTACACTTGTGAAAAGTTCCATAGGATTGATCTTTAATGTTCATGCATGGCAAATGAAGCCTCAGTTTTCAAAGCCTCAGGTAATAAAAGCCCACTGCACAGAACTCAATGGACTTGATTCTCTCACTTATACTAACGTAAATTAAGAGTAGCACCACTGACATCAATGGAATTCTCATACAAAACCAGCAGGAGAAGAGAATCAGGCTCAATGTATCCACCTCTGAAGGAAGAAGGCCTGGGTTGAATCCAATGGGATTATATTTTGAGGTGCCAGGCTTTGTAGGGATTACAAAAATGAAATACAGTTTTAAACATTTTACCCAAGTAAAATCTTGTCGCAAAGGCAAAAGCTTAATCTTTCCCAGATGAGGTTTATTGTGGGAAATGTGTAAACAGCAACTATTGTTCAGCAGTGCCAGAATACTGCTGAATTTTCACCCATGTCTCAGTCAAACAGATAACACCTGTGTTGCAATCCAGAAAATGGTGCTTGCTTGGACAAAGGGGAATGTTCCAAAGTGCAAATATTGGAAAATGGGTGGAGATTTTTGGCTGGCAACGAGCAAATTAATCAAACAAAAATGTAGATATTTTGTTGTTCAATACCTCTTTTAGTTAGTAATTTCACTGTCCACTGAGACTGACTCACAAACCCCCATCTGGCACACCAGAAGTTACCCTCAACTCTTTGGCAGTCAGCATCCCATGTCTGTACAATTGTGATGGAGCACAGAATACCAACAATGAAACAAACACCTAAAACAGATTGATCTGGATTTTGCCTGCAGCAGTTAAAACACTGCTGCACTGAGCATCTAGAAGTGGCACAGTGAATCGTAATGAAACTTCCTAGGACAGGGCAGGAATGCCAAGAATGTTTCTCCTTCCCGTTATACTTGGCTATTCTCTGTAAAGCAACTTTAACCTGTGTCTGGTTCTTGCCATATAATTATCTAACTCAATCAATCAGTCAGTCTACTCTCTAGTTAAACCAAGCTGTTAATGAGATAGGAAGTGCTAAATTATTACTGTTAAAGGAATAGCCATTATCCTATAGCTCAGCATGGTGCACTTAATTGATGCCATGGTTTTTAAAAAGAATAGGCAAAATTAAAACAAAGTGCTCTCCCCCTGTATTGTGTGTGAAAAGCATCTAGATAGCCTTTTGCAATCCATGGGTTTGCACTGAGCATTTAAAATATTTGACAAAATATGGTATCAAATCAGTGGCCAGCCAGCACACAGTTGTTACTATGCTGCAAAGCGTGGCCATTCAGAATGTCTTCATAGTGCCACATATGAGGAGCTCTTCAACAGTATTTGGCACCACAACACATTTTTGCACTAGGGCAGGAGGCAGGGCCGGCGCAACCCATTAAGCGACCTAGGCGGTTGCCTAGGGCACTACAATTTGGGGGGCAGCGACCGCAGCGGTATTTCAGAGGTGGGACCTTCCGCCGCCTAGGGCGACAGAAAAGCTGGCGGCACTCCTGGCGGGAGGGATGCCTCCCTGGGAGAAAATGGTAGGTTTCCCCTTCCTCAGTTTGATCCCCCAAATTCCCCTCTCAGAACCTGTCTGCTGTGAGACACTGCAGCAACCTATGCCGGCTGTCATCTCATCTTCTTCCTTCCCTCACTGGATTGCCTATTCTGCCAGCAGGGGAGGCAAGCAGCATGGGAGGGGAAAAGGAGAGGGAGTCTGGCTGTGCTACCAACCCTAATAATGGCTAAAAGCACCCACTAGGCACGAAGCACCCACCCACAGGGGCCTTACCTCCAGGGAGGTGGGGGGAATAGGGTGACCAGCTGTCCCGATTTTATAGGGACAGTCCCGATTTTTGGGTCTTTTTCTTATATAGGCTCCTATTACCCCCCACCCGACCCGATTTTTCACACTTGCTGTCTGGTCACCCTAGGGGGGAAATCAAATGAAGGAGGTGTCTGGAGGTTTGTGATGGGGGAAGGCTGGTACAACTGACTGGGGAGTCTGGGCTTAGTCACCATGTGCCCATGCCATCAGCCACTGCTATCTCCTGGATAAGAACTGGCAGATGGAGAAAGGAGAGGGTAGGTGGCAAGGCCTTCTTAGAAAGCACCACATGACCTAGTTGCCAGGAGAAGCAACTACAAGTTGCCTGCCCACAAAGAAGCAGATATGAGATTCATGGCAGCTGTTAGCCCCACCTCATGGCAAAATCAGGATTAGAACTTGTTTCCTACTGCTTCTAAAGCACAGCCCCCCACCAACCACTTACATTAAAGGAGAACGTCTGTAGCTCTTAGCAGTCTAAGTGAAGTGAGCATACATCCTGGGCAGTCAGCTCTGGCTTTCCATATAATGTCCTAGTGGCTTAGGGACTTCTCTGAGGCAGCTGAAATGTCCCAGTTTTTCATTTTGCCATCGAGCATGCTTCTTGTTTCTGTAAGTACAAAATGTTTGGTTGAGATGTGTTGCTCTGCCAAGGAGAATTTGTTCTGTGTCTACCAAGAACAAGAGTCCAGTGGAGCGAGTGTTCAGTGCGATGAACAGTGATTGGAGTGATCAGTCAAATGAGCATAGACAATATCAATGCTTTGCTCTGGTTCAGACTGAATGTGAACACATGCTCTGTTTCATGATGATTACGTTACGGAAAAACCCTCTACCTTGAGACATCTGCATGCTTCATTCCAGTTATCTAAAAAAAAGGGGGAATTTTTTGAAAGGGTTTGTTTGCCTTTTGAATGACTATTTTGTGACATCACTCCCACACCCCACCCCACTCCACCCCAAAGGGAAAAAAAAAAACCCGCCACAACAGTGTCTCTGTTTTTTTATTTTGAAAATATGATCACCTTAAATATAAGGCTTATGACAAAGTATTTTTTTTATTGAGCAGTTCTGATTGCATCCAGTAGAGGACAGTGCTGCACACACACCATGTTTACAATATATTTAATTATTTAATGAACTGTGTTAAGTTACACACACAAAGGCCAGATTCTGCTGACCCTTATGAGGGTGCTTGGATGGAGCCCGTCTCCCCTTGAGCAGCTTGAATAGGGGCCACGCAGAATTGCATGCCTGGGGAAAAACAATTGCTGTTCCCTCATTACTGCCTGGGGATGGACAGCACTCAGACAAGAGAAAGCAGGGGCATGGCTGGCCAGTGGGGAGTAACCTGCAGCACACAAAGGGGATAGCCGCACTCAGACACACAGCCTCTGCACTCCCAAGAGTTCCAAGGTGCCCCTAGTGCTCCTGCCCTATAGTAGTGCAGCTGTGTGCTGTTCCCAATATTCATCACCACCAGCAGCTGCAGGGCAGGGGAAGCTGGATCAGGGTAGGGTGACCAGACAGCAAGTGTGAAAAATCAGGATGGGGTGGGGGGTAATAGGAGCCTATATAAGAAAAAGACCCAAAAATCAGGACTGTCCCTATAAAATCGGGACATCTGGTCACCCTAGATGAGGGGTTGTCACATCAGCCAGCCAGGGCGGCTTCCAAGGCAGAGCATAGAGCTAGCTGGGAATTTGACAAAACAGCTTTTCCATCAGCAAATACGGATTTGTGAAAACAAAGTTTTATACATAGTGAGTACTGTGAACGTTTCATTGAGACGGGTTAGTCAGGTCCATGATGGAATTTGTGGTCAGAGAGAGAGAGAGAGCCATTCGCCTCAGAATAGCCAATAGCCCAGGGGTTAGTGCTCACCTGGAATGCAAGAGATCCAGTTCAAACTCCTCCTCAGGTCAGGGCCCACGCCACTGGTCTATTGGCTATTCTGAGAGAGATTTTTTTGGTGAAAAAATGTGAAAGGACAGTTTCACTCGGATGTGTATTAGGCAAAATGTCTGCCATCATGAATGTTTTCGTGGGATGGCAAAACCATTTCCTGCTCAGCTTTAGGTGAGAGACTGACAGGCCCCTGAAAGGGCACATCACCACCCACAGCCACATCAGCAGGAGTCTGATCCAGCCTGTGGTGCAGGCCACTATCTCCACACCTATCAGGAGACAAAGATCTCTTAAAGGCCACCTGCATCCCCCGTACAGCGGGGGCAGGAGCAGAGACGATCCATGGTGCCAATAGCGGGGGGATAGAGTGAGGCCAGCCGGTTATGCAGTGTTACTGAGCATGCTCAGTCCAAGCCAAGCAGCAAATAGGGGTGGGCATGTGACCCTGCATGTCCCCCTATATGTCACCTCTGGGCCAGAGGAGACATCTTTGGGGCTACCATACAATTGCGGCTCTGTCCGAGCCCTTTGGGTAAAATCTGTTTCTGATCTGTTTTTATGTAGTGTCCATCTTGTATTTGTAAAAGAACAGTTAAGACTCCATATTGGATACCCTTCTTCTCAGAGGATTTGGCTCCCTTCCAGCCTTTTTCAAATCAAGGCAGGAAAGGCTAGGGCAGTTAAGTCATGTGACAGCTGTAATCTGCCTAGTAACCGCAGGTTATTTAAGGGTGGCACACCCATCACTCAGGGCTGTCCATTGAGTGGCAGCCAGTGTCCCACAAGATCAGCCAAGTGCTAGAAAAGCCCTAGAGAGATCACGACTTAGAGGGCTTTGGATTCTTGGTCCCATTAACACTCACTTCCACGCAACCACTACATCACATTAGCTGTGCGCATACACATACTGGACTATGAGGTCAAAGAGAGACTGCAAGGGCAAGCACAGAAGTCCTACCTGAGAGGAAAAAGACCTGCCCATAAGGGGAGAAGACCTGCCCAGAGGACCTGTCCAGAGGGAGAAGAACACCTAGTTCCTGAGTTCCTGTCTAGTGTCCTCAAAAAGAACAGGAGTACTTGTGGCACCTTAGAGACTAACAAATTTATTAGAGCATAAGCTTTCGTGGACTACAGCCCACTTCTTCGGATGCTGTAGTCCATGAAAGCTTATGCTCTAATAAATTTGTTAGTCTCTAAGGTGCCACAAGTACTCTTGTTCTTCTTTTTGTGGATACAGACTAACACGGCTGCTACTCTGAAACCTGTCTAGTGTCCAGCTCCCCTGATTATCACCATTGTCCCTGTCGGTATCCTGAGTCCTTGTCATTGTGTCCCTGTCATCGGCTATGGTATTGTAATACCCACTGTGGTTTTTCTCTGTTTTACACCCATAGTTTAAGAGGTTGAAGGGCTCTGAGCTTCACGCTCTGGCATCTGTTAACAACCGAGTGTGTTTGCTTACTTTTTCTTGCCACCTGAAGGGGTTCTTGCCTAGCTTGTTCACTAGTTGCATAATGATGTTCTGTGTGTTACTCATTATTCTGCCTCTGTCTTAATAGCTCACCCTATGATAGATGCGGGAGGGAGTAGGATCTGCAGACAACCTATCTTCTGATCTGTGCAGATAATGGTGTCTGAGGCCAGGGATGCCCTCACTCCACTGCACTGCAAAGTTCCTGAGTGAGCTCATGAAGGTCCTTACCACAGTGACTGGCACAATTTGCACCAGGCCATAAAGAAGCAGGAGATGATGTACTTTAAAATTACACCTTTTCCCTGGAGAGAGGCTATTTTTAAGACCTAACCTGAGTAGCCCTTGCTTCAGCATTCGTGAAAAACTAGTTAGGCAAATGCTCTGTTGCAGGCATTACTGTCCCCCGCTGCAAGTATTTTCTGGCACTCACCCCTGACTCCTTCGTAAGTATGTTTGCAAAGTAGCCATGAAAGTGAACACCCACTGTAATATTCAGTACTTGCTATCAATAACTGAAATATTATTGCATATTAAAAATGGGCGTATGGAGACCTAGCTGCCAGGAAATGATGATATTTGTAAAGCAACAGCAGCTACTGAACACTGTGTTCCTTCAACTCTGATCAGCTCTTCCCTAAAGGGCATATCCTGCTGTCTCATCTATTGTACTGTCTGGTTCCCCAATTCAGGGGGCGGCACAGGGTTTGATGGGGGGTATTTGCAGAGGATTAGTACTCTGTGCCACATACAGATATGGAGACCAGTTCTGTGGGCAGTCCTATCCAGCTAGATAGAGGAATCCTGGTTTGACTTCAATGAACAAATTCAGCAAATAAATCCCATTAGGTTTGCATAAACCCTCTGTGAGAATTATTCTAAAAGCACAATGCTGATATTGCAATATCAGAAAAGAGCTGCTTTCTCCCAAACCTCTTCTTTCACTTTTAACGGATCTATGTTTATTCATGCTTTGTTTGTGTAAAGGTACCTGGAAATAAAGTAAATAAGACCAATTTCAAATTCACCTCCAGACTCCAGCTAACCTTTTATTTCAGTTCAGTCAGCTGATCAATGCCATGTGGCTAATGCAGAGTAAGTAGTCCTTTTCACCAATTCATGCTGTTATATCTCCAACATATCCTATCTAAAAATAAAACAACATTCTGAATGTGGATATTGCCATGTGAAGTGGAATAATTATGTGATCTTTCTAGGTAAATTTCTAAATACTTATTAAAACTTATTGCCAGCTTATTTCTAAAATCCGTGACATGCCTTACTTTTAGAATCAATTGTATTCCCTCTAGTTAAACAAAGATTGTTATGCTGATAAAGATCTGCAACATCAAGAATGATAAATCCAATTAAATCATTCGAATTGCATAAATAGCTGTAAGCAACATCTTGGGCCCAATTCTCAACTCTCATACACCTCGGTTAACTGAGAGTAATTCCATTAGAGTCAACTGAGTTTGCTGTTCTTGTCCCACTATAGGGCCCCAGTCTTGCAACAAGAAATGTACATGGTTATCTTTAAGCATGCAAATAGTCCGATTGACTTTAATGGGCCTAATGTGTTCAAAGGTGAATAGTTGCATAAGTGGTTACAGAACTGACTTCTACTGAACTAGTCACAAGCTCAGAGTTAAGTTCATGTTGCAGTGGTTAAAGTTAAATGATTTCAGAATCAGGGGCTACTAACCTGAGTCTTTTAAAACTCAACATTTTACACACACACACACACTTACTTTTAGAAGGTTTTGGTTTTCTGAATATTGGCAAGATAATAACTATAATGACATAAAAATACCAATATAATTATAGCATGAAATTGTACAGAGAACTGTAAGCTTTGGCTTGTCAAACTTTCTTACAGCCTTGCATGTTTTGTTAGTGCTAAACGTGAACTTAATTAGTAATCAGAGCTCGAGGCCTTTCTTTGTAATGCTAAACCTCCAGCTCAAAATATTTTAATATCTTTCTCTTTATTTTTTGTTCTATAGTACTGCTAAATGAGGCATTGAAAATTCAACTTTATACTTGATAGAGCTTTTAAAAATATTCTGAGAAGGCTATAATTATTTAAATTCCAATTCATAAGTATTTAAACTATTTGGCAAAAACCCTAATTAATGATATTTTGACTAATAAAATATTGCAGAAGGTGATGTATGATGTCGATGTGTAAATGGATTTATTGATAATTTAGGAGCAGTAAGTGGCTTGCTGTAAGGATTAAGAGATGTTTAGACACACAAAGGAGCTGACAGTGAGGAGACAGTAGTGTCTTGCTACTCAACAGTTGTCCCTTTAGCCAGTTGTGGGATTGGGTTGGTTCATCATGTGGGAGTGGGAGGGTCCACCATGTCCAGATCTCACCACTTCCATTTGAAGGGAGATGTATCATACCCCATAACAGTGTCACTCCCCTCCTTTGCCCAGGTGGTTGTTGACCCTGTGGGAGATTTGCATATATGGAGCCACTTTCCATGGTGCTGTCACCTGCAAGGCCCAGGATTTTCTGGGTGAAAATCAAGGTGTGCACATGTGTAAAGGATAGTAATAAAGCTCTGAGTTGTATATCCTTTGTTTGGGTCCTATCCAGGTACAGGGGGTCACAGCCAATGGCAGCTTAGCTAAGTCAGTAGGACTACTCATCTACTCAATGCTAGGTTTACAGAATCGGGCTCCAGTGATTTAGGACAATTAAAAACATAACAATAACACATTATCAAAATAAAGTTTCTGTGGAGAATATTTCCCCCAGCCAGGCTTTGAAGCCCTGTATCACAAAACAAGGGTTGAATGGAACTTCCTTCAGAACCTGTCAGCACAATGGGTCAGCTCACTGGCTCCAGGGAAAACTTGTGAGAGGAGACTGGAGGAGTGGAGGGAGAACAGGGTCGTCTTGCAGAAGCTTTCTTGAATTGTCCCCTGGTGGGAGAAGCTTGGGACCATGAATTTTGGAGGCCAGGCCCCTCTCTCAGTGCCATTGATCAAGGATCTGCTGGGAAGGGAGCCTCCTTCCATAAAACCGTGACAGGGACCATCTTATAACAGTGGCTACTGCTCTGCTAGTCCTTCTCCCTCAAAAACAGAACAGCCCCCACGATAGCTGTGCTACCACTGGCCATGTTCCCTGCAGCTGCTCAGTAACACCCCCCGCCCCCCGAGGAGACCCAGAGGGAAACAGTAGAGCTCTGAGCTATATTACATCCCACCCAAAATTCCACACACAAATACTTCAAGCTTCTGCAGGAAATAGCATTGATCCACCCTGACCCTTTATCGCTCTCCAAGTGAAGGGCATCTATGCAGAACAAGAGCAGAGGTGTTAGTGGACTTTTGAAAGTAGATCCATTACAAATAACCTTACGAGATAGTACTGAATCATATAATGTACATACACCTCACAAGATTCCTATCCCATTACTTCATAAAGTGAAGACTGAGTTAAAGAGAATGGAGCTGATTGGCATAACTGAGAAAATCTCCAAGCCAAGACCATGGTGTGCCCCAGTGGTACCCGTTATAAAGAAAAATGGGAAAACATTAAGTCTTTTAAGAGCCACATAAATTCATAAAGTAGTTGAGAGAGAAAAATATATCCTCCCATTACTGGATTACTTCCTCCCCATAGTGAGTGGAGCTACAGTATTCTCCAAGATGGATGTCTTGCATGGATTCTGACAAATTCCTTTAGCCAAAGTGCTAACCTGACTACACTTATCACACTCTTTGGGAGATTTTGCTTTTGAAGATTACCTTTTGGAATTACCAGTGCACCTAAATTTTCCCAAGAAAGATGGCAGAACTGTTAACAAATGGAGCTGTAATTTACTTACTGCTCCTAAATTATCAATAAATCCATTTACACATCGACATCATACATCACCTTCTGCAATATTTTATTAGTCAAAATATCATTAATTAGGGTTTTTGCCAAATAGTTTAAATACTTATGAATTGGAATTTAAATAATTATAGCCTTCTCAGAATATTTTTAAAAGCTCTATCAAGTCTAAAGTTGAATTTTCAATGCCTCATTTAGCATTGGTTGGCTGTCCCTGGGCCACTTCCTCCCCTGCCCTCGGGGTGTACCTGGGTCAATGAGGCGTCCTCTGTCTCTTCTGAGTAGGTGGCTAGTGGCAGTCCTGGCAGGTCTGAGGTGGACACAGGTTCCCCAGTGAGTAGGGCGTCGTTGGGCTTGATAGCAGAATCAGCAGCCTGGAGTGAGCAAGATAGGTCTGCCTCCCTCAGTGTCCCAGCACCAACTGAGCTAGAGGCCCCACCCTTTATACTTCCTCTTCTGCTTACCCACTTCCCGTGGGAGTGGCAAGACAGGTCTGGTTCTGCCCACGTAGGCACAGAGGGGGGTTCCTCCTGCTCTGGGTCGGAGGGAGGCCACACTACCTCACTACAGACAGACAATAAACAAAGATGGAATCAGTACTAGTCCTGAGAAATTAAAGACAATTTAATTTGAATTCACCGACTAAAGTACCAGAAGTGAGACAAATACTGGTGATGGTAAACTACCTTGGTCAAGATCTTCTACAGTGACAAAACCACTGAATGAAATGTTACATTCCAACACATCTTGGCTATGGGCACCAAATCAAGAAATTGCCTTCAAAAAAGTAAAAGAAATGATCTCAATAGCTCCAGTTCTCAAGTACGATGATGCGCACAAACCCACAATGATCAGTGCGGATTCAAGCAGCTATGGCCTACATGGTGTGTTGTTGCAACAACATGGCTCTGAAAGGAAGCCAATTGCACACTTACAAAAGCTGAAAAACGATATGCACTGATTATAAAGGAGTGCCGGGTATGGAACTGTGAGAACTTTTATAGATATCTGTGTGGACTGGATTCATTTACACTGATAACAGACCATAAACCACTTGTAACTCTCAACAGAAAAGATCTGGATCAAGCACAGCTGAGATGCCAATGTCTATTGCTACAGTTAAATTGATTTAACCCAATTGCTAAATATGTTCCTGGGAAAAAATCTGTAGTAGCAGACTCCCTGTCACTGAGCCCAGCATTGCACTCAACTACCTGTGTCCTTAAAGGTTATGTAAAGACATACATGGATGCTGTGGACACATACAGACCAGTGTCAGAAAAGAGAATATTCTAGCTACAAAAAGCAACAACTTCAGACACACAACTTCAGAAAGTTCTAAGTTACATTATGGGTGGCTGGCCCAAGTATCTAAAGGACACTAAAGAAGTGACAAGAGACTACTTTGTGGTGCATTGACAATTAAGTGAGTCAAATGGACTCATGATTTAAAAGGCAATTGCATCATAACTCCAAATGAAATAAGAGGAGAAATCCTAAATCTCATCCAGGAAGGATATAAAGAACTAACTAAATGCTGTGAATAGGCCAAGCTGTCAATCTGGTGGCTTGGCATCAGCAAGGTCATAAAAAATAAAGTTTCTGCATGTGAACATTGAAGAACTAACAGACCAACACAACACAAAGAAACTTTAATAACATCTCTACCACACAGATCTTGGAAGTGACTAGCTGCAGATTATTGCAGATTCAGAGGACATCATTACTGGGTTGTTGTGAGCTATTTTTCCACATATATAGAAATATTGTACTAGAAAAACATAACATATCAAGGTATTACTGAGAAACTCACTTCAGTATTCCAGAACAATTAGTGATGGACAATCAACCATAATTCGCTGCAGCAGAATTTAAGTCATTCCAAACAAAATATGATTTTGATGATATTACTAGCAGTCCACATTACCCACAAGCAAATGGAGAGGCTGAGAGAGCTGTACAGACAGCCAAGAAAATCCTACAGTAGGAAGATCCATTCCTTGCTCTTCTGAGTTACAGAACACCACCAATAGCAGCTATTGGATATAGTCTAGCACAGCTCCTGATGGGAAGACAACTCAGAACAACTGTTCCAGCTTTGGAAAATAACCTATTTCCAATGTGGCCAGACATAAAGAGAATGCCAAATTGGATAAAAAGGCTAAGAGAGTTTATGTACACTTTTACAATAGACAACACTCAGAGAGAGACCTGCCAGGTCTAGAATCTGATGACCATGTTCGTGTCAAATTGGATGAAGCAAAAGAATGAACAACTCCCGCTATCAAAGAAAAAGAATTCAGCACTCAGATCATATGTGATCGAGACTGACTGTGGAGAATTCAGCAGAAACTGTCAACATCTACAGTTTTTTCCTCAGAAAGAACAAACAAACAAAGCAAACTCTACAGATGACAGATGCAAAACAAGAAGATAACTCAAGGATTCAAAACTTACCACAGCCAGTCGTTGCAACTAATGGACAGCCAGATGACCAAGTTGTTATGTATTCAGGTCATGTAATTCAAAGGCCAATATGATTCAGACACTTAACAGACGGATAGGTACTGAATTCAAAGACAGTATGATAGTATAAATATTGTAAATAGTAGGAATGTAGAACTTGAAGGGGAGCTCTAATGGAATGCTAAGCTGTATTATACTGTTTAGCCAGTAGGTGACGTTGTATGTAAAATATCTCATTTAAATCAACCTCAGCCATACCTGGCAGAGCATTAATAGATCTTATGGTGAACACATCTGGTGTGGTACAGGAGCATGAAACCTCTTTTGCTGGCAATTAAGTACCAGGCCATAGATCCAACCAAAGTTCAGCCTTATTGACAGTGGTCTCATTAAGGACCCTTCCATTGTCCCGGCCATCATGCAGCTGTAGTGGGTACCTCACAGAGGCAGGCAGCTCCTCTGGATCATGCAGTTACCACTAGCACCTTGCCAACAGCAGCCTGTTTCCTTGCTTCTTATCCACCCTCTTTTGTCCCAGCTCCTAGTAGGGTTGCCAGTTTTGGTTGGATGTATCCCTGGAAGTTTCATCACATGACATAATCTTTAAATAAAGATTAACTTTTAATTTCTGGAGACTCCAGCACAATCCTGGAGGGTTGGCAACCTAGATCCGAGGCTGCTTGCTCTTAGCCAAGTTTGTTGATGGGCACCAAATGCTGCCACTGGATCCAAAGAGTGCTCTCTCTTCTTGACCTATAACCCTCTGAGTCATTCCTGTGGGAGCGTGTCACTGTTCTACCCTCAGACATAAGGCTGTCTTGCATCAGGAGACAGCACTGCACTGATCTGCGCCTCTAGTGCCCCTTCCTCTGCACTGCATTGGCTTGTCCTTTATCCTGGTGCTCTGTTATCCAGCCCTCCAGCCAGGACACTTCCCCTGTCCTGTCCCTTTCTGGGGTGTCAAAAGTCCAACACAGTAAATTCCATTCAACTGTAAACAAAAAGATCCTTCTGCCCCTCCACAGGGCTACATCAAGGTCATCAACTTCCCTCTCAGTCCTCCCTCAGGACTTCCTTCACAAGACCCTGCCTTGCTCTCTCTGATTGCTCTCCTTATAGGGAAAGCTTGCCTCCTTTGCAGTCTCTCTGCTAACAAGCTCTCTCAACCTGCTTATAAAGTGCAAGTGTCCAATGGCTCATCACCTCCCTCCAACTCCTCTGGCCAGAGGTAATCAGTCAGTCACACCACAGGTGTGAAGCATGTCTCTAATTCCCTCTCCACTTCTCTAGCAGGTGATGGGGGGAACCCCATCACAGAAGGGAAGTAGTGCAGGATTCTGAGTGCATTGTTTATGTGGAGTATTTCATGTTCTTACCCTCTAGTGGCTAAAGGACTGGAAAAAGGATTTAACTGCTGCTGCTATTACTGACTGATGATTTACAAACATTTCCTCTAATGCTCATTGCCATAGTATCCAAATTGAGAAGTATAATGAAGATTTTCCATTAGCTTAATTGATGGGACTGCTTTTTTGGACTCTAAAATGCCATTGGTCAAGTCTATCCCAGCAGGGACAGGTTCTTCACAAAGGAGCTCCTGATACAAACTAGGGAGATGAAGTAGAAAGAAAAAGTAAAGGCTGGATGGAGAATCTTGTAAAGTCTGAACAGTATCATGAAGAATAAGCTCCTTCTCTGGGTGCCCCACATTCCAGTGTGCTTTAGTGACAGTGATGGGAACTACAAGTTGTGGACTACAACTGCTGCCTGTTGGAAGAACTTCCTGGTTCCTGCCAGGAAATACCCTCTGCCGTCCCAGCAGAGAGTTTCAGCACTATCTGAAGCAGGGAGCACGAGGCAAGTAGAGAGGATTCCAATCTGTTCTATGTTTCCTTACAGAACAGAACTTAGTTCCTGGTGGTTTCTCTGAGTGGTTCTGGTCTGAACACACACTGGCACACCACACAAAGCATACCAAGGTACCTCAGGCCTAGTCCCCCAAAGTTGTGTAAAAAGCCACAAGGCAGACTAACTCTAACTTGAACAGCCTTATACTGGGATAGTGAACAAAAGCAGGGCTACATCGGCTTAAAATGGAAGGTGTAACAACCACCACTGGAGGCAGTGCATACTGATTCCTGCCATGGATCTATTATAGGAAGGGGTAGGTGAAGTTGTTTGGCCTGCAATATGCAAGAGGTCAGACTAGATGATCAGGATAGTTCCTTCTGGCCTTAACATCTATGAGACAGAAGTATAAGCTTTTGTAATTGTGATTTGTGTGGGCCAGAAAATAAATGCCAGTGACTACCCAGAATTCTGATGTGAAAAGAAAATGTAAACTGTCAAAAATAGAGAAAATGAAGCCACCTGAATTCCCCTCTCTCTTTAAGGGAACCTGGCAAAGAACTAGAAGAGGTGGTTGCACCACTTCCAAATTTTTCTTGAAGTAAGTGGTGTTGCGAACTCATGATTTTATTGAGAGACTCACAACAGTTGATGTTTTAGCGAAAGACCCAGCTCCTGGAGACAAGTGATGACATGAGAATCCCAGCTTTCATTAAAAAAAAAATAGTAAGTTTCTACATCTCATTTTTGTGGCGAAAAGCTTTAAAAGCTTTGCAAATAGGGGCCACTAACATGGAGTTTCGAGAGGGAGTTTGGAAGGGGACTTGGAAGGGGGTGAGATACACTTGCCATTCTTTAAAACCTTTAAACTAAACTATAATCAAAACTTCTTGATTTAAACAAAACCCCTCTCATTGACCTAGGTAGCTGTAGGAGAGAATGAAGGCAGAAGCCCAGCAGTAGATTGGGGGCTATCCAGTTTATTGCGCTGAGTGCAGCATGTATGATTACCTGCCCTGTGGGCAGGTGGTGTATGTGTGCATTCGGTGCAAGGAGCTCCTGGCCCTCAGAGACCGCGTACGGGCTTTGGAGGCCAGGGTGGTGGAACTGGAGGAGCTAAGGGAGGCAGAGAGGTATGTTGATGAGGCTTTCCAGGACACTGTAGATTTGTCCCATCTCCGATCAGACAGCCCCTGTGCTGTTAAAAAGATGAAAGGCTCAGGGATGGAGAGCACTCAACAGGAGCAGAGGGAAACCTTCCCATAGTTGGGACTCTCCTTCCAGATGATGTTGGGGTATCCTTTCGCACTGAGGTTACCTCTCCGGGGGAGGGAACTCCAGTCATTAGGAAAAGGCAGGTGTTAGTAATGGGAGATTTGATCATTAGAAACATAGATAGCTGGGTTTGTGATGGCTGGGAGAACCATATGGTGACTTCCCTGCCTGGTGCGAAGGTTGCAGATTTCTCGAGTCATCTAGATAGACTTATGTGTAGTGCTAGGGAGGAGCTGGTGGTCGTGGTACATGTAGGTACCAATGACATAAGGAAGGGTAGGAGAGACGTCCTGGAGGCCAAATTGAGGCTGCTAGGAAAGAGACTGAAATCCAGGACCTCTATGGTGGCATTCTCAGAAATGCTCCTAGTTCCACGCGCTGGGCCAGGTAGACAGGCAGAGCTGCAGAGTCTCAATGCGTGGATGGGACGATGGTGTAGAGAGGAGGGGTTTAGATTTATTAGGAACTGGGGAAACTTTTGGGATAGTGGGAGCCTATACAGGAAGGATGGGCTCCACCTAAACCAAAGTGGATCCAGACTGCTGGCACTTAACATTAAAAAGATTGTAGAGCAGTTTTTTAACTAAGAGATGGGGGAAAGCCGATTGCTGCAGAGGAGCACATGGATTGGACAGAGACTTCTTTTAGAGGAGAGTCTATTGATAGATATTCTCTAGGTTTTAGTCAGGAGCCGGAGGAGAGGATGAAAGAGGATAAAGTATGGGCCAGATCAGATGAGAAACTTTCACATAAAAAAGAATCTGACACATCAGAAAAGGGCAGACAAATAAACAGTGACAAATTTTTAAAGTGCTTGTACGTGAACTAGAGTGCCTCGTGTTAAAGGAGGATATTGATATAATAGGCATCACAGAAACCTGGTGGAGTGAGGACAATCAATGGGCCACAATCATTCTGGGGTACAAAATATATTGGAAGGACAGAACAGGTCATGCGTGGGGGGGGGGATGGGGAGAGTGGCACTATATGTGAAAGAAAATGTAGAATCAAATGAAGTAAAAATCTTAAATGAATCCGCATGTTCCATAGAATCTCTATGGATAGTAATTCCATCCTCTAATAAGAAAATAAGACTAGGGATCTATTATCGATCACCTGACCAGGACAGCAATAGTAACAATGAAATGCTAAGGGAGATTAGAGAGGCTACCAAAATAAAGAACTCAATAATAGTGGGGGATTTCAATTATCTCCATATTGGGTACATGTCACCTCAGGATGAAATGCAGAGACAAAATTTCTCGATACTTTAAATGACTGCTTCTTGGAGCAACTGGTACAAGAACCCACAAGGGGAGAGGCAATTCTCGATTTAGTCCTGAGTGAAGCGCAGGATCTGCTCCAAGAGGTAACTATAACAGGACTGCTTGGAAATAGTGACCATAATATAATAACACTTAGCGTTCCTGTGGTGGGAAGAACACCTCAACAGCCCAACACTGTGGCATTTAATTTCAGAAAGGGGAACTATGCAAAAATGAGGGGGTTAGTTAAACAGAAATTAAAAAGATACAGTAACTAGAGTGAAATCCCTGCAAGCTGCATGGACACTTTTCAAAGACACCACAATAGAGGCCCAACTTAAATGTATACCCCAAATTAAAAAACACAGTAAAAGAACTAAAAAAGAGTCACTGTGGCTTAACAACCATGTAAAAGAAGCAGTGGGAGATAAAAAGGCATCTTTTAAAAAGTGGAAGTCAAATCCTAGTGAGGTAAATAGAAAGGAGCATAAACACTGCCAAATTAAGTGTAAAAATGTAATAAGAAAAGGCAAAAAGGAGTTTGAAGAACAGTTAGCCAAAGACTCAAAAGGTAGTAACAAAATGTTTTTTAAGTACATCAACAGCAGGAAGACTGCTAAACAACCAGTGGAGCCCCTGGGCAATTGAGATACAAAAGGAGGACTTAAAGACGATAAAGTCATTGTGGAGAAACTAAATGAATTCTTTCCTTCAGTCTTCATGGCTGAGGATGTTAGGGAGATTCCCAACCCTGAGCCATCCTTTGTAGGTGACAAATCTGAGGAATTGTCACAGACTGAAGTGTCACTTGAGGAGGTTTGGGAATTAATTGATAAACTTAACAGTAACAAGTCACCGGGACCAGATGGCATTCACCAAAGAGTTTTGAAAGAACTCAAATGTGAAATTGCAGAACTATTAACTATGGTTTGTAACCTGTCCTTTAAATCAGCTTCTGTACCCAATGACTGGAAGATAGCTAATGTAATGCCAATATTTAAAAAGGGAACTAGAGGTGTTCCCGACCATTACAGACCGGTAAGTCTAACGTCAGTATTGGGCAAATTAGTTGAAACAATAGTAAAGAATAAAATAGTCACATACAATAGAAGAACATAAATTGTTGGGCAAAAGTCAACATGGTTTCTGTAAAGGGAAATCATGTCTTACTAATCTATTAGAGTTCTTTGAAGAGGTCAACAAACGTGTGGACAAGGGGAATCCAGTGGACATAGTGTACTTAGATTTCCAGAAAGCTTTTGACAAGGTCCCTCACCAAAGGCTCTTGTGTAAATTAAGTTGTCATGGGATAAGAGGGAAAATCCTTTAATGGATTGAGAACTGATTAAAAGACAGGGAACAAAGGGTAGGAATAAATAGTAAATTCTCAGAATGGAGAGGGATAACTAGTGGTGTTCCCCCAGGGTCAGTCATAGGACCAATCCTATTCAACTTATTCATAAATGATCTGGAAAAAGGGGTAAAAAGTGAGGTGGCAAAGTTTGCAGATGATACTAAACTGCTCAAGATAGTTAAGACCAAAGCAGACTGTGAAGAAGTTCAAAAAGATCGCACAAAACTAAGTGATTGGGCAACAAAATGGTAACTGAAATTTAATGTGGATAAATGTAAAGTAATGCACATTGGAAAAAATAACCCCAACTATACATTCAATATGATGGCGGCTAATTTAGCTACAACAAGTCAGAAAAAAGATCTTGGAGTCATCGTGGATAGTTCTCTGAAGATGTCCATGCAGTGTGCAGCGGCAGTCAAAAAAGCAAACAGGATGTTAGGAATCATTAAAAAAAGGGATAGAGAATAAGATGGAGAATATCTTATTGCCCTTATATAAAATCGATGATACGCCCACATCTTGAATACTGCGTATAGATGTGGTCTCCTCATCTCAAAAAAGATATACTGGCATTAGAAAAGGTTCAGAGAAGGGCAACTAAAATGATTAGGGGTTTAGAACAGGTCCCATAGGAGGAAAGATTAAAGAGGCTAGGACTTTTCAGCTTGGAAAAGAGAAGAGTAAGGGAGGATATGATAGAGGTATATAAAATCGTGAGTGGTATGGAGAAAGTGAATAAGGAAAAGTTATTTACTTGTTCTTATAATATAAGAACTAGGGGCCACCAAATTAAATTAATGGGCAGCAGATTTAAAACAAATAAAAGAAAGTCCTTCACACAGCACAGTCAACCTGTGGAACTCCTTGCCTGAGGAGGTTGTGAAGGCTAGGACTATAACAGGGTTTAAAAGAGAACTAGAAAAACTCATGGAGGTTAAGTCCATTAATGGCTATTAGCCAGGATGGGTAAGGAATGGTGTCCCTAGCCTCTGTTTGTCAGAGGGTGGTGATGGACGGCAGGAGAGCGAGAGAGAGAGAGAGAGAGAGAGAGATCACTTGATCATTACCAGTTAGGTTCACTCCCTCTGGGGCACCTGGCATTGGCCGCTGTTGGTAGACAGGATACTGGGTTGGATGGACCTTTGGTCTGACCCAGAATGGCCATTCTTATGTTCTTAAAATGTGAAGCAAGTGCACTCTAAAGTCTCAAAAATCAGAATGAAAATAAAAAGAATCCCAAATTATTTTTTAAGAAAGCTATTTTAAGGCTTTTAAACATTTGGGGTTGGCAATAGAGGGTATTACAAAGAAATTCATCAGCATCAAGGCAAATCCCAAAGGGATGCTTTGTAATTGTAAGGGTTTGTCACTGTAAATTGAGCACCTCCCAGATCAGTCTCAAGCTAGGTCCTTAAAATGGTCTAGCTAGATGTTCAGCCTTTGTCCATCATTGATGATCTTATCATGCCATCAAAGCTTTTGATGACCGCGTGATTGAACCTGTGTAGCAGCATTCCTCTGGGATCAGTTCATTCACATTGTGAGGTTGTTTCTACTGAAATGGACCACCTGTGACAATCTGGTCAATTCCCTTTGAAGCCAAAATGACGAAGTGTTAGTCTCTGCCACTAACGTGAAAATGCTCAATGACTCCTTGTGGAAGGGCCATCCTGGTATTACAAAGAAAATAGAGAGTGAAATCCTCCACTTTGCTACAGATGGGGCAGGCCTGGAGGCATTGGAAATACACAAAACATTCCAGTGGGAGTGGAAAGCGATCTGTAAAAACTAGACAGTCATTCAAAAGTGTCAAGAATATTGTAACCCATGTAAGAATATTCCTTGGGAAAGGTTCCATTTCTTTAAAAAAACAGCTGCCAGATTAGACCATTGACCATTATATTACTGATGTACATCATAGTAAGTTATGTGAATTTGAACAGTTAACAAATGGAATAAACATCAACTGAATAGCAGTATAATTGATAACCAGGTTATGGAGAGAAATGGATTTGATTCTATAAAGAACAGTGGATATTGGCAGGGCTAGTGAAAACTGTATTTCCTAAATTAAAGTGTTAAAGGGAAAGAACAGACAGTGAATGCTAATAGTGATATCATTCATATCAACGTCATATGTCACAATCACCGTGAGCGTCAGTCCTACAGGAGAAATAGAAGATGTCCAAAGAAAACCAAGAAAGACCTTGGCACTAGCTGTGATATTTGGCCATTACATCATTACAAATTATACCATCAGTAAGGAAATCAATGTAGGAAGTAGAGATGATCAAAATTTTCTCATCTAAAAGATTCACTGAAAAATATGTTGAATATGAAAATATACCTGAAATTTCCATTTTTAATTGAAAAGAAAAAAAATGAAAAAACCCTGTTTCAATTTTTCCTCTCCTTCCCTCACCTTTCCCAGAAGGTGGAAAGAAAAAAAAAGAAAGGGTTGAAATCTAAAAGAATAGAAAATCAAAATATGAAAAATATTCATTTTAATTACAATCCAAATAAGTTTGTTTTCTTTTGACAAAAATTTCCATGGAAAATTTTGAATACAATTAAATATTTCATAGAAAATACATACAATTTTGACTCATTCTAGCTGGAAGGTTTGCACAACAGAATTTGTACCCCAATGTGGTTTTTGTACTTAGTAACTAATGTACAAGCTGCTCAATCTGCATGTGGGCCTTTTGAGTATATTGCAGCTAGCAGAACTCATTTGTAATTCATTGTTCAGTATGTGTTGCATGTCTGTCTAGTGGCTGGTCCACAGTGTATGGCTCTACTCCTCTAGCTGATGGCTGTAGTTACTCCTTTAGCTCAAGTGGTAGAAGCAGATGCATTTAGATCTTGGAAGTTTATAGGGCTACTCTCTGGAGGGAAGTTGTGCATGTGGTTAATTGATTGTAGGACTGGGGCATTATGTTATAGCAGAGCATAGACCAAAGTTCACTTTTCTATGTTAAAAACGCTAAAAGTGTCTGATACAAATATTTAATTTTGTCAGTGATAGGCCATACTGTTGCCAAGGTCATGACGCTGCAACTACATCTGTATGGGCAGATTCCTGCCCTCAAAGGGCCAGATCCTGTGAGCATCCTTAACTCCCTATTGTCATCTTTAATAAATCTTAAGGACATTCAGCACAATGCAGGATCTGTCCAAACATTGCCCCATTGATTTCAATGGGGCTCCACATAGATTCCAGAGTCTGTTGACACAGATGAGTTCAGATCAGGGCCTCATTGCAGTATTTAGACCACCAAAAATTACCAGGTAAAAGCTACAAACAGAAAACAAAACAGAACAGTAAAACAATGGCTGTCTCCGTAGCAGCAGAATTAAAATACTGCAAGTTCATGCATTAACCAGTGTTTGTTTGCTTTTAATTTATTTCTGACATTAGAGTAATGGAGCTTTGGTTTGGTTCTAATATTTAGAATCCAGGAGACATTCCCCACAAGATTAAAATAAATTTTAAGACAGAACAAAACTGAGACATCAACTGCTTTAAAGCATCCCTTTAATACAAAAAGGCACCGTTAAATGCTTTTTCCAGCTTACCGATAATAATGTTAAAGGGATAAAAGAACAGTGCCACAGCCCCCAGGAGAAGGTCGGACAGCATGTTTTCATGTTGAGTCAGGAGCAAATCACACAGATCTTTGCGCCGATCAGTGGAAATTCCCACTTTAACCCTGACATACATAAATATGCATAACAAATATCTTGTGGCAACATAGCACATCAGGAAGGGAAGAGAATTTAAGAGAAAAATAGAAGCACCAGAAAGTAAATTTAAAAACTGAATGACTCTCACTGGCTGTCTATTTATATTATGCAACCTGACAACTAGATTTTCCATTTTCCAGGATCTACATCATATTTTTCATTTCAGAACTCTGCTATAAATTTAAAGAACCATCAGAAACTAAAGGGCAAATACTAGAATAGATATACAATTTCTACCCATTTTATTTCAGCAAAAGGATATTTTAAAATTCAGTTTGTTATTTTGATATTGTGATTTTATAATTTGTGACATATTAGGCCTAATAGTTCAACTAAATAGAGCTGGTTTGGGTCTTTACTATTAATAAGGACCACCACAGACGATCTAAAAAATGATAAAAACTGACTTCCTGCAGATCAAGAAGTGAGAGAGAATTATATTTTCCTAGTCTTTCTGTTTTACATTTTGCAACTTCTCAGTCCATCTTTATAGCAATCCTACTTTATAAAAAGAGATGATAATTGAGGGAGCATTTCCCTCTCTGTATTGTCTACACATGTTCCCATTTTCAGCCACATAGCATGATTCGAGGTCCCTTATTTTTCTTTCCTTAAGGACCAATAAGCTTTACCAAATTAGAAAGAATAACAGACTGATGACATCTTATCGTCTAGTTTTCTGCTTTTAAAAATATTCCTTTTCAGGGAGAGGAATTTCTCAGTATGACCAAGATCAGGACAAGAAACGTAAATGCAGCCAGGGTCCATGGTACCTTTAAAAGCCCTAAAATGCCCACCTCTATTGCGGATTATTATGACCTTTGTAGTTTTAACATTTACAATTTTAGTTACGTTTCCAAATATCCCTAAAATAATCCATCCATAGCTTCTAGTGGAGATAGGAGGAGACAGAAGAAGTCCAAGTAGTGTAACATTAATTCATCATTAAGGGGAAGTAGTAATTTTGTAGGTGGTGTGCTGAACCAATGCATAGTGTTTGATGTTACAGTGCTGCACAAGGTGCCATCTTTCACAGGAGATAGACTTGATGGGGTCCTGACCACTTTGTAGTCATTAAAATTCTCAAGGCACTTTCTGGAAGTGAGGGGGTATTAACTTCAGTGACGTCTCCTAAGCATTGTGACAGCTACTCATAAAAGATATCCAAAGGAAGTCAAGTCTTCTGTTCCTTGTAATTGGATGACCCAGGCATTCACCCACAGATTTTGCCATGAACTGAAGCTGACAAGATGAACAATGTATTGTATGTTTTCCTTTTATTCTTTACATTCTGCTATATAAGGGACCATGGTCGTCCCACCCCATTAGTCTTGGTGGGGAGCCACGCCCCTCACTACTGTGTGACTGCCCCACAAAGCTTAAGCGGGAATTAGTGCTCTCAGTGCTCTGGCCCCCCTGGATGGGCCAGAGCAACAAGCGGTCTGTGAGGCTCTCGCCCTCTGGGTAGGGCCAGGTAATAAGCAGTCTATGAGGCTCTGGCCTCCTGACAGGACAGAACACAAACAATCTGTGGGGCTGAGGCCTTCTGGCAGGGCTGAGCAGTAAGCAGTCTAGGAGCTCAGGTCTTCAGGCTGGGCGGAGCAACAGATAGTCAAGGGAGCTCATGCCCTCAGACAGGGCAGAGCAACAGTTTTAGGGGGGAGTCTGACCCTCAGGGTAGGACAGAGCAATAGGCAGTCTTTTGCTTGGCCTCTGGGCTCAGGCAGGCATCAGACAAATGCAGGCCTTTAGGCCTAAGGTGAGTAGGTGGCCACCCAAGACATGGGGCAGCTGCAGGGGGTAGAGGGACCCTCAACTCCACCAGGTCCCAGCCCAGGGCCCTCACAAAGGTGGAGGGTTCCACCACTGGGCCAGGGGGATCCCACTGAAACATGCTAACCAGTATTTTGGCCACACAACCAGACTATTGTCTGGTGTCCCTGGGCTACTTCCTACAAGCCTGTTGAAATGTACATCTGTCTCCTGGGGGTCCTCCATCTCCCCAAGGTACACGGCCAGCGGCAGTCCCAGTAGCGCCTATGTGCTCCTGGCAGTCGGCCAACCCAGCAGTCCTTCTGGGTCTTCAGTGCTGCAGGGCTCATCCTCAGGAGTGGGGCTCAGCAGCAGGTGGGACGCATCTGTCTCCTTTGCCATCTCCCTTCTAACTGAACTGCAGGGCCCGCCTTTTAAGCTTCCTGTCACACCCCTCTGCTTCCAGTGGGGCATGAGAGGTTGGCCTAGCTCCACCCACCGGGGATGGATGGTGCTTCCACTCCATAAGTCTCAGCGTGGGGCCACAGAACCATATCAATTAAATGAAGTATGACCGAAAATGGTTCCTTTAGCCCACCACCTTCTGTCCCCAATGGCTATTCTGTGCTATGTCTGGAACAGGGAGTTGCAGTCATACTCTTGTTCCCATGGAGAAGATCAGGAGGTGAATATTTGCAGAAAACAAGACTTCTGACTTCTTTGGCAGTACTTATTTTGGTTTCTGTGTGAAAAGAAGAAATCTATAGGGAGCATCAAAGGTTATTGGGGTGTTTGTCTGAAATAGTTCTTCTTGGGAAACAAGAAAAGAAAGCCTATGTTGCATAAAAATATGAAAGCTGTTGGGGAATATAACCCATTCCCATTTTGTTTACTCTGCCGTGTATTTTATTTGTTTCAATTAGCCTACTTCTGCGTAAGGCTGAAGAAAGAGAATGTCTTGTTAAGAAGGGGCCATGGTATTCCTTCCTCATTTTAAGGCATTGGAATGTTTTTCTCTGGCTACCAATGGAACAGAGCATTCACTGGTAAAGACTGCCAGTGAGGAAGGTATAGGGGTGAATGCTGGCCAAACCTTCCTTCTGCGCAGCCCAGAATGTGGGCAGCAATATGTAGGCCAGAGGGTACCATTGCAGTTGAAGCTGGTGGACTTAAATTGAGAAAAATGTGAGCTACATCAAACACCTGTGGCTTCCTAGGGCACGCGATTGATCAAGAAGGGAGGAAGGCAGATCCAAAAAGAGCCAGAGCCATGGCTGAAAAGTCACCACCTAGAAATGTCTCAGAACTGACACTGTTCCTCAACAGGATAAAGGTTTGGAGAAAACTCTTACCTATCCTGTCTGCTGTCCTCACAAGGCCAAGCTCTGTATCAGTGGCTTAAAACAAACTGTGTGGGTCTGGGATAAAGAACAGGAGTGAAAGAGAGAAGAATCTACTGACTGCATCTTCTGTATCTGAATTTTATGTTTCCAGCCTACAGCACTTTCAGCAGATGCCAGATTTTCTCAGTGGAGGTGCCTGAAAGCTTCAAGATTAGAAGCATATTGTTCCAAATGATGTTTAGGGTGCAGACATCAGATACACTCAGATAAAGAAAGGATGTTTGGTAAGCATATGAACATGCACGAGGTTCATAAGATTTTTGTAGTGTCTAATAATTTCAGGGTAGTGACAGAACATAAGTCAAGTAAAGACCTATACAAAGTGCCCCCCAGATGCGAGAACCTGTTTGTGAATTAGATAAGATTTAAAATTACTGCAGGGAAATGCCTGACCAACCTGATTGTCTTCTATGATAAGCAGGGCCAGCTCCAGGCACCACCTGACCAAGCACGTAGTTGGGGCAGCACCTTATAAGGGGCGGCCAATGTTGGGGTGGCGGAGGGCACTCGCAGTGTTTTTGTTTGGCGGGGCGGTGCTTGAGGGTTTTTTTTTCGTTTCGGTGGCGTGGTGCAGCGCTGGGGAGGGCGGGGGCTTCGGCGGCCCAGCCCGGCGCTCCGGTGGGGTGTGGGGGTTTGGGCGGCCCGGCGCAGCGCTCGGGGGTGGGGTGGCCTGGCGTGGCGCTCGGGGGGGGGGGGGGGTTGGGGGGGCGGGGCGGCGCCCGGGGGGGGGGTGGTGTTACAGTGGGGCAGCGCTCTTCCTTTTTGCCTGGGGCGGCAAAAAAGTTAGAGCTGGCCTTGATAAGATAACTGGCTCTGTGGATATGGGGAAAGCAGTGGACGTGATATATCTTGACTTTAGCAAACCTTTTGATAGGGTCTCCCACAGTATTCTTGCCAGCAAGTTAAAAAAGTATGCATTGGATGAATGGACTATAAGGTGGATAGAAAGCTGGCTAGATCGTCGGGCTCAACCGGTAGTGATCAACAGCTCAATGTCTAGTTGGGAGCCAGTATGAAGTGGAGTGCCCCAGGGGTCTGTCCTGGGGTGGTTTTGTTCAACATCTTCATTAATGATCTCAATGATGGGATGGATTGCGTCCTCAGCAGGTTCGTAGATGACACTAAGCTGGCAGGAGAGGTAGATATGCTGGAGGGTACGGATAGGTTCAGAGTGACCTAGACTAATTGAAGGATTGGGCCAAAAGAAATATGAGGTTCAACAAGGACAAGTGCAGAGTCCTGCACTGCTACAGGCTGGGGGCTGACTGGCTAAGCGGCAGTTCTGCAGAAAAGGACCTGGGGATTACAGTGAACGAGAAGCTAGATATGAGTCAACAGTGTGCCCTTGTTGCCAAGAAGGCTAACAGCATATTGGGCTGCATTAGTAGGAGCATTGCCAGCAGCTCAAGGGAAATGATTATTCCCCTGTATTCAGCAATGGTGAGCCCACATCTGGAGTATTGCATCCAGTTTTGGGCCTCCCACTACAAAAAGGATGTGGACTAATTGGAGAGAGTCCAGAGGAGGGCAACAAAAATTATTAGGGGGCTGGGGCACATGACTTATGAGTAGAGGCTAAGGGAACTGGGCTTATTTTGTCTACAGAAGGGAAGAGTGAGGGGGGGATTTGATATCAGCCTTCAACTACCTGAAGGAGGGTTCCAAAGAGGATGGAGCTCAGCTGTTCTCAGTGGTGGCAGATGACAGAAGAAGGAGCAATGGTCTCAGGTTGCAGTGGAGGAGGTCTAGGTTGAATATTAGGAAAAACTATTTCATTAGGAGGGTGGTGAAGCACTGGAATGGGTTACCTAGGGAGGTGGTGGAGGTTTTCAGGGGTTTTTAAGGCCTGGCTTGACAAAGCCCTGGCTGGGATGATTTAGTTGGGGTTGGTCCTGTGTTCAGCAGGGGTTTGGACTAGATGACTTCCTGAGGTATCTTCCAACCCTAATCATCTATGATTCTATGACTCTATAAAATACCTAGTGAATTGTTCATTGCCAATAAATAAATAATCCAGCGAATTTGGCCCCTTCTCTGTTAGCAAATTAGTGAAATGATCCCAATTTCTTTGAGTATATTCATTATTTTTAAATTTGCATCCTATGGATTGTTCATTACTATACGCTAAGGCATTTTTATGGCATGTAATTGGTCATCAAAGTCACACAGTATTGTTTCTGCTCCTGAAATGGATGACATTTTTTTAAAGCAGAGAATGATGAATAGTGACAAATGGATATTAATAACCAATCCTCTTGTTTGGACACAGTTTTTCTTGTTTACTTGTCGATATGTGTTGCTACAGGGTGAAATTTTCTCCTATGCAGAGGACCAGCCCAAGGCCTATGCACTACCGTAAGTGATGCCCCGTAGTGGTTTTCTACACAGGTGAATTTCACCCTTAAACAGTCATTTGCCAAACATTTATGTAAACAAAAACCATTCACATGTAAATATCAAATAAAAGCAGGCTAGAATATGGCTGATACAAACAACCCATTGGACACTGAACAAATGCTTGTTAACATGGCTTTTGCAGTGTTCCACAAGCATTATCTGTAGCAACAGCTTGGAAATCTGAAAGTGAAATCTGTTTCCTTACCAAGCATAATTTTTTTTTTAAAAAAAGTGCCTGAAAGTCAATAGAATTGAGGGTCCTAATTCACTTATGGCCAGTTTTTCAAGAGTATTTAAGTACCAAAGGCCTTTGAAAATCTGGCCCACAGTCATTTTGGAAAATTTTATCCCAAGTTTATGTTTTCTCCATCTTGTAGTGATTTTACAGTTTGTAGGTCCTTATTTCCAAAATAAAAATAAAAATTAAAAAAAAAGTAATTTGCAATGTCTCTCCCTAACAACAGTTAGCATTAAGGAGACACTAGTAATATCATATAGGGAGTCTATTTAAAATAGATTTTTAAAAGGTTGGCAAAAATCTGGTTTTAACAAGCTTGACAATGTCTCTAACACACTAACACTCTTTTGTAGTGTGGCATGTCATAATTACTGTTCATCTACATAATGGCAGGTTTTAAGGACATTCCAGCTGACACCTAGAAATTTTAGTCTACACAGTAATAAGTCAACCCAACAGTTGCCCTTGTTATGCATAACAAGATGACCACTGATAAGCAAGATATTATCTTCAGTATTAATGAGTACTTTTCAATAGCTGCATATATTTTGGGGAGGGGGAAAATACATGAGGGAAACTTATCTTTTTGTTTGGAACTCTTCACTTTTATTTAACTATAATAAATGTCTTTTACTCTCTGTGCTGAAGAAATTATCAGGTTTGGACAGCTGACAGCCCATAAATTGTAGGATTTTATTCTTCAACCGCAAGGCATAGCAAATAAAAGCTGAAGTGTCTGGCTTTGTTTTTGTCTTAGAAACCATTATCAAATGAACACAGACACTATGCATTAAAGATCACGGTTCTGTCTTGTTTAAAGAACATGGCACCACCAGTGTACTGCCTGAAAGGCAAACAAAAAACCAAGAAAATCTGACTAAGTTTACTTTAAAGATGATATCCTTTGTTTTCTAAGAGGAGAATGAAGTGTAAACTTAACAGTATCATAGAATCACAGAATATCAGGGTTGGAAGGGACCTCAGGAGGTCATCTAGGCCAACCCCCTGCTCAAAGCAGGACCAATCTCCATGGTAGCACTGGTCAAACATTTTTTTCCAAATCAGAAAATGTAGATTAATTGAAACCAAAACTTTTCAAGGAAATGCATCAATTTCAGCAAAACTTTCTCAGGCCCAGGATGGACTTTGTGGTCAAAACCAAAGAGAGAAAAAAAAAAAAAAAAAAACCCAGAATAGCTAAGAGGGATTTGGGAGACCCATGTTCAAGTCCCTTTGCTGAATCAGGTAGAGCAGGGAGTTAAACCTGGGTCTCCTACATCTCGAGAGTGAGTGAGTGTTCTGGCCAACCCTACTTACTAGCCACAGACCTCATGTTCATTGTGTTCGAAGGAGTCCAAGGCCTGGCCTACCCACAAAACTTGCAATGCTTTAACTGAAAATCAATTACTAAACCAGTTTCGTTAAATCAGTGCAAATCCTTTGTGTGAACACCCTTACATCTGTTTACATCAGGTTTGTACAATTTAAGATAATGCAGTAATTGATATAAACCCAGAATAAACAGATTTAAGGGTGTAAACATGGGGGTTTGCATAACTAAAATAATACATGTGATGTGTATACAAGACCTTGGATGAACCTGAATTATGAACAAAGCTAGAGATAAATGGTTTTAGAAGAGGTGGAAGGAAACAGTATTTTAACCCTTTAAATCAACTGTTCTTTCCATGGAAATAGCCTGGATAAAGAAAAGCAAATGCTGAATAGCACTCAAAATAAAATCCCTACCTTCCTGCCATATCTAAGTCAAAGTTATAATGACCATATATGTGCATCTATTGATTAACTAAAGCCTACTTTACATACTGTGGTCCACACATCTAGATATTCTCTTCATTTTATTAAGCTGAGAAGTCACTCAGCATTCTTAAGTCTGTAACAATATCACCTCCCCATAAAATGTCTCGTTCAATCATTCTAAAGAATCTAAGCATAGAGTGGAAGATTGAAATTTTTCTTTTCTTGCAAGCCTGGGTGTGACCTGCCTTTACAGTTGTATTAAATGGTGTTTACAAGACATGCCACAATGGTTATTACACTTTAATGCATGAATGCCTGGATGCTGCATGCCATTGGTCACTATTTGCTCATTCATGTGTCTCTCCATTTCCACCTCTGGAGCAATCATCCCTCAAGGTAATAATAAATAATGAAAAAAATCAACAAATACATTTCAAGCAGATCTGGGAAAAACCATGGACCAAATTCTACTCATTTGCCCCAGTACATCACCATTTATATTACATATTGCTACATATTATACTGCCATACAATTTTTAAATAAAAGACAATAAATGGCTATCATTATTAATTATTCATTCTTTTATTTCTGCTCACAGATCTAGGATCAAATTCTCCTCTCATGTATGGATGCTCAATTGGGGTCTTCTAAAGGCTCAGAGACTTCTGACACATCTTCTGAGATACTCACTTGGCTACTTGGTCTAGATTTGGGTTGGGAATGTCTAAGCTAGGGTGCAGTTGTTTGTATGGTACTCAAGACGCTAAAGAGGAATTGGCAACTATGAAGTTACTGCTGACAAATTTTTCTACTGCAGATATGCTCCTATATTTTAGCATAAAGAACCAAATTTTCCTTTGTGATGTTCCTGGAAGATAGAAATTGCCATACCAGATCAGACCCAGGGGCCACCTAATTCTGTGTCCTGTCCCTGACAGTGGCCCACTCTTCAATGGGATCTGCTCACGCATATCTGAGGACCAAATCTGGCCTAATACCCTTGCTTTGAAATCTTTTCAAATCTTTCCAAAAGAGAGGAAAATTTATCTACTATTTCAGGTTTTCCCAGAGGAAGAAATATTTATTCTTCCCCCCAACTTTCCCAGTTTTCATTCTACATCAAGCAAAATCCTTCCTCCTTGTCAAGTCTGAATGTAGTTTGTATGCATTTTTGCCCTACATTGTATACAGAATGGTTTTTAATTTCCTTTCGTCCACTAGAAGCAGGTTAAATACACTGACATGAAATAGGCATTCTACCTTGCTGAAGTTACATTTTTACTAGCCCACACCAGGTAATAGCACATATCAATAAACACATTTTTACTCTATGGTATTTGTAGGTGTCCAGTATAAAACAGAACATCTCATTAGAGTAATTAGATATTAAGTGTATCTGTATATCTTCTTTCTTAATTTTCTGTAGCATATTCTAATTTTCATACTGTAAACATTTATGGAGCTATGCTAACACAAATCACATACCTGAACTGAGTAAAACTCATCCCCACCCTATAATACTTAGTACTTAAAGTAATCAAAGTCTGTAATCAAAATGACACTTTTGGTATGACCTGCAGTCCTTACTCATTCGTGACCATCAAGATAAAAGTAACCGTGTAGATGTAGGAAGGAATCCAGGCCAAACCTACAGAATAGGGAACTATATCCTGAACTGTGATGACTGAAGAGAATTTAGGGGTCAGATAGGGAACTATATCCTGAACTGTGATGACTCTGAAGCGAATTTAGGGGTCAGATAGGGTGACCACATTCACCTAAAATGAAAACAGAACACCGAGTAAGCGGCAGCGCCTGCCGTTGCTGCTCACCAGTGCTTAATTTGTGCTGGGGCTTGCCAGCGCTGAGACACGGAACCTCTAGGCTTGGCAGTTCATAGCCTCTAGGCGCTTGGACAGCAGCTGCTGCTCTCGGGCTGCACAGCTCTGAAGACAGCAACGCCACCAGCAGCAGTGCAGAAGTAAGGGTGGCAACACCATACCATGCAATACGCTGCTGCTGGTGACGGCGCTGCCTTCAGAACTGGGCACCCAGCCAACAGCTGCTGTTCTCTGGCCACCCAGCTGGCCCAAGCTCCACAGCGTGGGGCTGGCCCAAGCCATCTGGTGTTGCTGCTTGCCCAAGCTGATGTTATGAACATCATGTTTTTTTGGCAAAACTGGACATTTGTGCTGTTTGCTCCTGCCTGAATGTTCCTCCGTGCCCCCTTGGGGCAAGAGCAAATGGGACAAATGCCCAGTTTTGCCAAAAAATCATGAGGTCCAAGATAGAGCTTAAGAAGGGGACTGTCCCAGCCAAAATGGGACGTATGTGTGATGGGTTGTCACCCCCCCAGGTGCAGCCTGGGAGCCATGGGAACCTGTGTGCCCATAACCATTCAGCTGGGTTGGACCTTCCCACACTGCTCTGCTGGTGATTTAGCCAGCCTTTCCAGGCCCTGTTATCACCCTACATGACAGCAGGCAGCACCACACACCCAGCTGAGCTACCTGAGTGCTTTACCTAAGCCACTCAAAGACAAACAGGAGACAACAGCCCATTTCCCAGCTCCCCAGCCTTGCACACCGCTGGAGTATAAAACCAGACTTATACCACCTTGCATTGCACACATTGTATTGCTGTACAATACAAGCTCATTAATATAGTTCGCTTTCCCCTGAATGTGGGAAAGCTATACACAAGAAGCCTGTGTTAAGCAAGCTGAGATTTTCCCAGACACTTCACTTAAAGACACACTGGTTAAGGTAAAACCATAAAACAAGTTTATTAACTACAGAAAGATAGATTTTAAGTGATTATAAGTGACAGTGAACAGATCAAAGCAGATTACCGACTAAATAAACAAAAACACAAACTAAGCCTATTGTACTGGATAGATAGGATTTGAATTAGCAGTTTCTCACCCTGACCGCTGATACAAGCAGTCCACCAAGTTTCCATACACAGGCTAGAAATCCCTTTAGCCTGGGACCAGCACTTCCCCCAGTTCAGTATTTGTTCCTCAGGTGTTTTGAGGTGTTCTCTTTCGAGGTGGGAAGTGAGGCCATGAGATGATGTCACTCCCCACCTTATATAGCTTTTTTCATATGGCAGGAATCCTTTGTTCCAAACTCAGTTCCTAGTCCAATTTGTGGAAAAATACAGGTACCAAAATAGAGTTCAATGTCATGTGGTCTGGTCACATGCCCTGCTGAGTCATACCAGCCATTACTCATAAGCTGGCTGAAAACAGTCCACTGTCTTTGTTAATGAGCCATCAGCATTGTCTGGCTTCTTCATTGTTGTACCTGAAAGGCTAGTTGTGGATGTTACCCAGAGTAAGGATATTTGAAATACAGCTATATAGTCAATATTCCTAACTTCAGATACAAAAATGATACATGCACATAAATAGAATACTCATATTCAGGAAATCTTAACATTTCCATAGACACTTCACAAAACATCTGTACAAGATGCAGCATAATTATGTCATAATCATAACAATCATACTACTATGAAAAATATGGGATGCAGTGTCACAGTATGCTCATCCTCGTCATAGATGACAAGCAATGGAACATGAAGTCCCAATGAGATGATGTGGCAAAGGGGCTACTGTGCAACTTAGAGGTAAAACAGGTGAGTAGTGAGTATGGGTAAAGAGGTGATTTTACCTCTGTGAATGGTATTGGTAAGACCAATAGTGGAATACCATGGCCAGTTCTGGGGTCCATATTTTAAAAAAGATGTTGAAAAACTAATGATGCAGAGAAGAGACACAAAAATGATTCAAGGGCTGCAGAAAATGCCTTGCAGTGAGAAACTTAAAGAGTTCAATCTTTTAGCTTGGGGATGACTTAATTACAGCATGCAAGTATCTTCTGTGATGTTAAGCCCCCATATTCTTCATAGAAATATTGTTATGATATGAATATGGCATAACTAAGATATGTTTTATGCAAAATGGGTCATGTGAGATATCATTGGAAAGGTTATAATTTACTGAATGTAATTATCCAATTTGTATGCATATATCATTTCTGTATCTGAAGTTAGGAATATTTACTATATAACAATTACAACTGTGTATGTGGGGAACGCCCACCAGACAGTATGCAATCCGCCTGGATCGATCATTAAGACAAACAATGGGTCTTTAAAGATGCTGATCTCCCATCTTCCTCGAGTTCCTTCCTGTGGACATTACAAATAAGGCTGATCTCATGGCTGCTTTAACACTGCAAGGTCATGTGAGGATGTCACCTGGTACAAAATACCACTTTGGACACTGCTGGTACTTTTCCGCTAAAGAAGGGGGCTGGTGATCAAACAGAGAAACAAAAGATTCCCACCTTATGTAAATCCTATTTAACACTGGGGAGTGAGTTAATCTTGGCTCTTCTCCACTGCCTCCCTGCCCAAGACGGAAAACTGCTGAAAATACCTGAAGAAACAAAGGAACTAAGCTGGGGGATCGGAGGGGCTGAGCCCAAGCAAGACAGATAAGCCTGTAAAAGGAATAATTCGGAGGGGAGGGGACAAAAAGCTATGCATATCTTCCTCCACATTGAGAGAGGAGGTGAATTTCATGAGCTTGTGCTGTATAGATTTATACAGCACAAGGCAATATAATTTTGGGTTTACACTCTATAGGGGGTGTGCACCAAAATGCTAGGCAATTCCCCAAGCTGAGTCCTCCCACACAGAGCTGATTGCAGACTCTGTGTGATTCTACAGCTGGGTGTGTCCCTACTTTTGTTTGTGTTCTGAAAGGGGGCTGGAGAGCCTGACACAGCAGCATAGAGTGAGGGAGGGGTGGGGACCCAGGCTGGTAGGACAGGTGGAGTCAGTGGGACCCCAGCACCTCAGGTGGCACCCTGGAAGGGGGGGGGGGTCTAATCCATCACACCTTCACAAGGAGAAAATATCAGGTATTAAAGGGCTTTTCAATCTAGCAGAGAAAGGCAGAATAAGAACCAATGTCTGAAAGATGAAGCCAGACAAATTCAAATTAAAAATTAGGCACAAAATTTAAAAGATAAGCATTGGAACAAACTACCAAGGACATTGATGAATTTTCCATCTCTTGGTGTCTTCAGATTAAGATTGGGTGTCTTTCTGGAATATCTGCTTTAATCAAACACTAGTTATTTGGCTCAGTGAAAGGTACATGGGTGAAATTTAATTGTCTATGATATATGGAGGTCAGACTAGATGATCTAATGGTCCCTTCTGGCTTTAAATGCTATGGATCTATGCAAAGGCAATTACTGTCCACAGGGATGCTTGTGTTATTAATTGGAGTCTCATCCTGGACCAGAGTCCCTGATGCAGTGAATTTGCAGTGGCACTCCTGGGCTGCGGAACATCTTCCCAAAGGAGATCAGACAGGGCCCAGCCCTGACCACGTTCAGGTCTAACTGTATGACCTACCTCTTTGCCAGGACCTTCCCCTCATAGCAGTACCCATAATTTTGAAGTTAGGAATTGTGTGAAAGGGAACACAAACAAATATGCACACTGGAATAAGGGAGGATGATAAATTATTACACATTTAGGGCACATTCAGTGACATCTTTAATTGCTTTGTATCACTTAGGCCTTGTCTACACTACGAGAGTAGTTCGATTTTACTTAAATCGAATATTTGGAATCGATATTGCAAAGTCGAACGTGTGTGTCCACACTAAGGACAGTAATTCGACTTTGTGAGTCCACACTAACGGGGAAAGCGTCGACATTGGAAGCGGTGCACTGAGGGCAGCTATCCCATAGTTCCCGGAGTCCCCGCCGCCCATTGGAATTCTGGGTGGAGCCGCAAATGCCTTCTGGGTTAAAAAAAAAAGGGGCCAGGGTGCTTTTGGGTAACTGTCGTCATCCGTCCATCACTCCCGCCCTCCCTCCCTCCCTGAAAGCGCCGGCGGGAAATCATTTCGCGCACTTTTCAAGTCATTGACAGCGCGGACGCCACAGCACTGTGAGCATGGAGCCCGCTGCAACCATCGCTGCAGTTGTGGCCGCTCTCAACGCCTCGCAGCTTATCATACAGGTTGCCCTGAGGCAGATGCAGAAAAGTCAGGCGAGGAGGCTACGTCAACGCGGTGATGGCCTGAAGTCTGAGAGTAGCACAGACCTCTCAGAAAGCAGGGGACCCAGCGCCGAGGACATCACGGTGGCAATGGGTCATGTTGATGCCGTGGAACGGCGATTCTGGGCACGGGAAACAAGCACTGAGTGGTGGGACCGCATAGTGCTGCAGGTCTGGGATGAATCACAGTGGCTGCGAAACTTCCGCATGCGGAAGGGAACTTTCCTTGAACTTTGTGAGTTGCTGTCCCCTGCCCTGAAGCGCAATGACACCCGGATGCGACCAGCCCTGACTGTCCAGAAGCGAGTGGCCATAGCCCTCTGGAAGCTTGCAACGCCTGACAGCTACCGGTCAGTCGCGAGCCAGTTTGGGGTGGGCAAATCTACCGTGGGGGTTGTTGTGATGCAAGTAGCCAAGGCAATCGTTGATGTACTGCTGCCAAAGGTAGTGACCCTGGGAAACTTGGAGGCGATCATAGATGGCTTCGCAGCGATGGGATTCCCAAACTGCGGTGGGGCCATAGATGGAACTCACATCCCTATCCTGGCACCGGACCACCAGGCCAGCCAGTACATTAACAGAAAGGGCTACTTTTCCATGGTGCTGCAAGCACTGGTGGACCACAGGGGACGTTTTACCAACATCTACGTGGGATGGCCGGGCAAGGTTCATGACGCTCGTGTTTTCAGGAACTCTGGTCTGTTTAGACGGCTGCAGCAAAGTATTTACTTCCCGGACCACAAAATAACTGTTGGGGATGTGGAGATGCCTATAGTCATCCTCGGGGACCCAGCCTACCCGCTAATGCCCTGGCTCATGAAGCCCTATACAGGTGCCCTGGACACTGAAAAAGAACTCTTCAACTACCGGCTGAGCAAGTGCAGAATGGTGGTGGAGTGTGCTTTTGGACGTCTCAAGGGGAGATGGAGAAGCTTGATGACTCGCTGTGATCTCAGCGAAACCAATATCCCCATTGTTATAGCAGCTTGCTGTGTGCTCCACAATCTCTGTGAGAGCAAGGGGGAGACCTTTATGGCGGGGTGGGAGGTTGAGGAAATTAGCCTGGCTGCTGATTACTCACAGCCAGACAGCCGGGCGATTAGAAGAGACCAGCGGGAAGCGCTGTGCATCCGGGAGGCTTTGAAAGCAAAGTTCCTGAGTGAGCAGGGTAACCTGTGACTTTCTAATTTTGTGTACAGAGAAGCCTTCACCCCACTTCCAACACACGTTTCAAAATAAAAATAGTTCTACTTTGTTAAAGCACACCGTTTTCTTTAATACTGTTTTCGCGGGAATTTTTTAAAACTGGGACGCAGACTGTGGTGCGGAGCGGGTGTAGTGTAGTCGCGCGAATGCAGCTTCTAAACTCAAGGACTGACAGGCTCCGCTGCGGTGGGATGGTTCTTTCAACGGAGCCTGTCACCCCTCCTGATAGGGACTGTGTGTATGGGGGGTCTATGTGACTTTGTGGCAGGGGGGGGACGGTTACAGATCCCCTGCTGTGTGGCTCTGTGATCCTGCCTAAGGACCGCCGCTTAAGATCTCTAACTGCCTTCCCCTGCCACAAAGTCACAGAGCAACCCACCCCCCACCACATAACATGAAAAGAACCTCCCAGACTAACCAGGGTAAGTAGTCACTGCATCACTGCACTATGTATGTGCCCTGCTGCTGTGCCTGCCCCCGACTATGTACCCTGCCAAAGGTGACTGTCCTGTCCAATTACCAACCCCCTTTCCCCCCCTCCTCCAAAAGAACATGATGGAAACAGTAGTTAACAGAAACATATTTTTTATTAACAACTACACAGGGGACTGGGAAGTGAAACTTGGACGGGAGCTTGTGTCAGGCGGGAAGGAAAGAACTTGTCAAACTTTGGGGAATGAGAGCCTTCTGCTGCTCGAGCTCTCTGCAGGGGTGGAGTGAGAGTTAGCAGGGACTCTGCCGCCTCTCCTTCTGTGCACTTTGGGTGAAGGGAGTATGGGACTTGGTGGCGGGGGAGGGTGGTTAGAGATGGACTGCAGCGGGGCTCTGTCCTCCTGCCTCCATTCCTGCAGAACATCCACAAGGCGCCGGAGCGTGTCCGTTTGCTCCCTCAGTAGTCCAAGCAGGGTTTGAGTCGCCTGCTGGTCTTCCTGACGCCACCTCTCCTCCCGATCCATGTTGGCTTGGTGCATTTGGGACAAGTTCTCCCGCCACTGGGTCTGCTGTGCTGCCTGGGCTCGGGAGCAGGCTATAAGCTCTGAGAACATGTCCTCCCGTGTCCTCTTCTTCTTATGCCTAATCCTCCCTAGCCTCTGGGAGTGTGATGACAGGCTAGGTTGTGAGACAGTCGCAGATGGGGCTGTGGGAATGGGAAAAAGGGAGTGAATTCCTCAGAAAGATAAATGTAGTTGTGAACAAAGAACATAGTCTTTCTCTGTGAACAGGACCATGCACAGCACCTATCACATGCGCACTCAGCACAAGGTCGAATTCTCGGCCTTCGCATTCAGTGTCTGGGGTTTTGCAGAGCACTTTTCAGAACCCTGTCAGGACAACGGAATTGCTCTTGCACGCAGACATGGTAAGCCGTAGATTCGTGGCAGCTTAAAACTTTAATATTAGCAATGGCCTCATTTCACATTGAAATCAATGTCGGTCCCTGCTGCCAGCAATCCGGCAAGCAGGAAGTTTGCTCCTGTCCCACACCCTCGCGGCTGTCCCCGGGAACGATCCCTTTCGGCTGACCCTCTCCCGCCTCCACCGCGTGGCTGCAAACCAGCCAACACTAACATTCCCCTACCTCATTCAAAGCAGGTCATCATGAGCGACATCACCCTCATGAGGATCTCTGAGAGCGACAGACAGAGAATGCTCCGGGAAAGCCTTCAAAGACCAGGGCCGTATGCCGCCATGCTGTGCCAAGCAATGATTCCGGAGTACTTGCTAGTCTCGTGGCGCGGCAACGTGTCCTACTACGGAGGACCCAATAAGGCCGCTCTCCCCAAGAACCTAATGCAGCGGATTTCAAATTACCTGCAGGAGAGCTTCCTTGAGATGTCCCAGGAGGATTTCTGCTCCATCCCCGGACATATAGACCGCATCTTACTGTAGCTGCAGTAGCAGGGACTAAACAGTAGAGCGGCTTGGGCAGGACAATCATGCAAAACCGGACATTGCTAGATTTTTTTGAAATACTTGCACTGCCCATGACTGAACCGTTAAGTTAATCAAACTAATCATGAGAAACCCATTTTTTACATTGTTAATAATCATGTTCTGTTACAAATAAATGTTTACATGTTTACAACACTTACTGGATGATCCTTCACCAGATTCTGTGTCCGGGGTAACGGCTGGGGAGGGTTGGTAGGGGATCTCTGTAAGGGTGATGAAGAGATCCTGGCTGTCGGGGAAATCAGCGTTGTGAGCGCTGTCGACTGCCTCGTCCTCCTCATCTCCTTCCTCATCTTCCCCGTCCGCTAACATGTCCGAGGATCCGGCCGTGGACACTATCCCATCCTCAGAGTCCACAGTCAGTGGTGGGGTAGTGGTGGCGGCCGCACCGAGGATGGAATGCAGTGCCTCGTAGAAACGGGATGTCTGGGGATGGGATCCGGAGCGTCCGTTTGCCTCTTTGGTCTTCTGGTAGCCTTGCCTCAGCTCCTTGATTTTCACGCGGCACTGCGTTACATCCCGGCTGTATCCTCTCTCTGCCATGTCTTTAGAGATCTTCTCATAGATCTTTGCATTCCGTCTTTTGGATCGCAGCTCGGAAAGCACGGACTCATCGCCCCACACAGCGATGAGATCCAAGACTTCCCGATCAGTCCATGCTGGGGCCCTCTTTCTATTCTGAGATTGCACTGCCATCAGTGCTGGAGAGCTCTGCATCGTTGCCAGTGCTGCTGAGCTCGCCACGATGTCCAGACAGGAAATGAGATTCAAACTGGCCAGACAGGAAAAGGAATTCAAATTCAAATTTTCCCGGGGCTTTTCCTGTGTGGCAGTTCAGAACATCCGAGCTCTTACTGCTGTCCAGAGCGTCAACAGAGTGGTGCACTGTGGGATAGCTCCTGGAGCTATTAGCGTCGATTTCCATCCACACCTAGCCTAATTCGACATGGCCATGTCGAATTTAGCGCTACTCCCCTCGTCGGGGAGGAGTACAGAAGTCGAATTAAAGAGACCTCTATGTCGAACTAAATACCTTCGCGGTGTGGACGGGTGCAGGGTTAATTCGATGTAACGGCGCTAACTTCGACATAAACGCCTAGTGTAGACCAGGCCTTCGATACTACGTCGACTGGTGCCATAAATTAATCAAAATAAATACTGGAGGTTATTTGGAACCAATTCAAGACAGCTTCAGAACCAGGCTCGTTGAGGTTAACATTTAGCACTGTACCCACAACGTGATACCAATAGTCATCGAAATATGGTACAATTGTATAAAAACTGCAAGTGATCCTGACATGGTATCTCCTAGTGATGCATCTTATTGCCTAATTAGCAGACAGTACTAATTATTACAGTATTTACGTCTATTTGTGCAGCCAGTTTTCATGTGGTTTCCAGAGACACAAGAAATATGTTCTCAAGACAAAAACTGACACCATTGCTGTAATTTGCCCTGCTGAGAAATACATGTCAACACACTAATACAATTGTGATGTCTGCATTGCACACATGATAGCTGTTTAATGTCACTAACCATGACTTTTATGCATACTTTGAATAGCTACCTTTGTATCCACAATGGCAGGTGGGAGTTGAAGTTATGTACACGCTTACTCCCAGGGGCACATTTTCATCCCACACTGTGCTAGATAAATGCTGGAAATATAGACAGCAGAATAAAGCATGCAATATATTGTATCTACAATCAGTTTGCAATGAAGAAAAAGAGCATTTTGTTGTTGTTTAGAAAAATAACTCATTTATCCAGGTGATATCAGTCTCATTCCTTGCTGGCTGTATATCATCAAGAAAAGTTATGTTGTGGCTGTTATGTCACAGCCTGCTTTTGGGAACAGGGGTGGTGAAGAGCTCCCCAGCAGTGGGAGTTTTGAGTCAGCCGGAATGCCTCCAAGGGAGCACATTCTGCTACACTTCAGCTATCACGCAGAATTGTGGTCATCAGTGATGTGAGGAAGCAAAGAGACGGGCTGCTTTTCATATGTCCAGATAGATAGAGCTTTATAACTATGGTATTTAAATTTAAAACATCCCACAAAAAGTAAATTAACTTGACTTACAAAAGTTCAGGTTACAAAGTATAGAAGGTTGCTCACCGTCCCAACTACACTGAAGCTGAAACAGGGAGAATCCTACTGAGGCGTGGGAAATTTCACAGTGTGCAATTAGCAGAAATAGTAACCATTTGTCCTAATCTTGCCTGTTTCTGACAGATTTCCAGAGCATGGTTTTAAAGTGTCTGGTTACAATACTCCACTAAAACATTGGTTTTGCTATTGTTTTCATATTTTTATACTCATCTCTTTACATAGAGACTACATTAGCAAAGGTGTAAAATTTGTGCCTTGATCGGTGAATACTTCCGCTGGAACACCAACTAAAGAATACAGTTGCATTGGTAAACAGCTGGTATAACCCACTGACTTATTTCCCTTAGTGGACATGCCTTGTGATATGTAGTGGCAAAATCACAAATGTCATAATGAGAATATTCTGGTAACTTGATCATCTCCATTCTAAGTGTCTGACTACATCCAAAAAAGAGTTGAATGAATCAGAAGGCACTCACTTGGTCTTCCAGATGAATCCTGTTAACTGGCACTCTGCTGGTCAGACAATAGGCTTGAAACATGCTTCCCCGGTAAAATGTTTGACCAGTTCAGAAATATATGTTCTCTGTTACCCAGATGTCCTGCCCAAGAAATAGTATACAGCTCTCTGGAAGAGCTCTTGACTCACTGCTGGATGCCCTCTCCTGGCTGGGCAGGGCATAGTAGGCTCTTGTTTTCACCCTGTGCTGACAGCCACTACAACTCTACGGTGGTCTGCCTCTTCTTGTGACTCAGTCCTTTGGCCAGCCCAGGTTTAGTCCCACCCCTCCTGGGATATACAAAGTATCCAATAAACTACGCTTAAATAAACATAACTCTTCACCTATACCTGGGCTCTGCAGTGTTCTCCTCCTGCTTGTTGCCTGATCTTTAGATTATGTATTAATTATATGGATTACTTAAGAATCCCCAGGTATCACTTTGAGGGTTGACAGGTGCTTGTTCCAAGATCAGGCCCAGTATTATTCAAATTATATAGTTGGGAACCCTAATGTGCACAGTTGCAACACTCACACGATAGGAACTCTTATATTTACAAATATAGTTTATTAATACATTTAGCACAATCACAAACACCCCCAAAGTAAGATAGATAGAGATACAACAGAATGCACATCCATATACTCACATCATCTCCTGTAGAACAACCTGAAATGTTAGCCATCGTCTTCTTCATCACCATCACCTTCCCCATCATCAGCAGTGGCCAGCATTCTGGCACCCCCTAAGAACTACATCTCTCTCCTTCCCCACTAGGCTGCGATGCCATTTTTATAATATGTTTCACTGACACCGTTATGTTCAGTGCATATTAGGTAGGGGATTTTTCCCCTTTTCCCTATTTGTATTTCCTCACTTTACTGATATTGGAATTTTTTTCCTATAGGTTAGCATATCAATGATCTTAATTTATTATCATATACGTCCATTCATTACCATGGCCCTTTTGTGATTAGGTATCACATTTGTTATTTCTGTCGTAACTGGTTATTTTGGTTCTTTCCATGTTGCGGTGTACCTGTTAAGTTTAAAAGGGTATGAACTTAGGAAAGGCCTTATGCCAACTTCCTTTAACACATCCTCCATGTTAAAGGTCGCAACCATATATGGAATTAATGCTTTAGCTCATCACCATCAATCTAGGTGAAAGGTCCTAAACATATGTATGCTAACTTTGCCTTAGCTCACCATACATGATGTGGCCTGCAGATCCCTTGTGTTACAGCCAAAATATACTCTAATATAAACCTATTATAATGAAGCAAATAATCCAACTCATAAGAAAATAAGAAACCTATAAGAAAAGATATATAGGCAAGCAAGCAGGCTAGCCTTAAATGTATCTCATGTACATCAATTTGTTGCCAGGACACTTCTGTGGTTCACTCATGTACCTATGGTCAGAACTTCCCCTTAAACTCTATTTTCAGCTCCCCAAATTCTTGGGGTTTTCGTTGGGCCGTTTATCTGTGCAAAGTTTCTCTGTTAAAAGTTCATAGGTCTCAAGCCTTATGCTAACTTGCTGAAGTTAATGTCTTACTGGATACAGGCCTGTAGGTCTCTTGCATTAGTGCTGAATAGAATGCAAAGCAGTAACTATAACAAAGGCAAGCTAGCCCACTGGGGTACATGCTCACGTGCACAGCAACACCTCCCAGGGCTTTCTCCCTTGAGGTCTGGCTCCAAACTCAACAGTTCTTCACCCCCTTGTGTCAGGGTGTTTCCACATCACCTTTTCCAGAGGAACCCAGGTCTTCCTTCTCCTCTGGGTCCCAATCCAGGGACCGTAGGCCAAGCATCGCAGATCTACTCCCTAGATCTTGTCTGCATGGGGGAAAGCCTGCAGTAGCTGGTACACACTAGCTAATGTGCACTAACTACTTGGCACTAACTCCCCAAGTGGACACTAACTGAAGTACTAAGAATGCCTTTGGGTAGGTCTACATGGCTCTGCAGTTCGGACTACAGGGGTGTGAACTGCCATGTGCACTAGCGTGCTGTGCTGTGCCTGCCCCATATAGACCTGGTGAGAACAAACTGAAAGGTACCTAGATTGTGTTTCTGAACTAGGTATTTTTTAGTTTGCGCTTCCAAGGTCTACATGGGGCAGTTACAGCACAGCATGCTAGTATGTGCTGCATTTCACATCCCCATAGCCCTCACTGAGGGGCTGTGTAGACAAGCCTTTGTATGCATCAGTTTAATGTACATAGGAAGTGTGCTAAGCTAAACCGCCTGAGGACAATCACAGTACACAGTAAGTGTGTCCACATGGGGAGTTAGTGCAGAGTAGCTAGTGCATTTTAAGTTCACACCCAACTTACTGCACACTAGCTTCCACATGTAGACAACCCCTCACACACCTTGCTGCCTCCCTGGACTTCTTCCTACCATGACCTTACTTCATGCCCTTTTCCATAGCCCCTCCCTGGGATTATTGTAGGTCTACCTCTGTTGAGATCTTTCCTCCACTCTCTAGCCACCTGAGAGAAACTTCAGAATTCTTCCTCTCTCCCTACAGCCCCCTCTCATCTGGCTTTCTCAATTTGTGCTCCTCAACCAGCTTCTCCCTCAGCTGGATTTCATCTTCAGTTGTGCCTGTCCCACCCTCCAGCTGTAACGAAATGCACCAATTGCTCTCTATCTCCACTTAATGCTTTCATTATCGGTGTGGGGCACATATCCCATCACCCTTGAGCATAACCAGCATTTTTCCTGTGAAGGAAAAGAGGATGCTCTTTTCCAGGGTAAACTAATTATCTGGAGCTGGCAGGAGGGGCAGGAGGTGTCCCCTCCATGGGGCACTCAGAGACCTGTACATCCCCTCTCAGTTCCCAGTTAAGGTTAAATAAAATCCCATAGCTTCAGCACGTACTGAACTGATCAGCTGCTGATAGATTATAATTATCATCAACTCTGCCGCATGTTTTTTTTTTCATTTATCCTTGAAGAGTTCATCCACTGCCTTAGCTGGAGTAATAAGTGTGGGTGAGACAAGTCCTTTCTAAAGCAACCCTTGCATGTTTAATACAGAAATGTGAACCTCATCTGACACCATTCTGTTCACTCGAAGCCCCATGTGTCAATATTTTTTTCATGCTCCTCAGTTCATGTCAGTCAAGTCAGGCAACTGCAAACACTACATATTGCACTAGGCTTTCCTTTGCTCATAGGCAAAAGGGGGACCTTTCATCATCATCAGAGAAGGCAGAGTGCTGGGGTACTGAGGGAATCAAAAAGTCAAAAGGTAACCTCCTCCTCAGCCAAGACTTTCCTAGGACACTCATTTGTCCCGTGTCTTTTAAAATGAATCCAGTGCTCATGTAAGGTAGAAGACATCCTCCATTTAAGCACTGCAGAGACAGCGACTGTGCAAACTTTGCTTCCCACTGACCCCACCAATATACAATAGCCCTGACCTGGACAAACCATTCTAGAGATGAAGGAGAATTTCCATCCCTGTGGCCATTCAGTCTCTGGACTCAGAGCTGAGATTGCCCTATTAATGCCAATTGTGAGTGTGCTGTAAGCGATGTGAGCATTGGCCACTGGGAACAGGAATGAAAGTTGCACTTATTTCACATTTTACATGCCACTAAGAAGCTATCATGTGGAAATTTCTTTCTGTCTCCACTGACTTGGGTGAATCCAGTTCAAACTGATACGCTATTGATGGAAGTGTCCATATGCTCATGCCAATACTCTGAGCAATTCAGTTCCCTTCTAACCCTCTTTTCTGGCCCAGACTTACTTCTGTTCTGTACAAATCTGTAGTCTAGCAGCTGTATAATATTGTGATATGATTTTCCTCAATAGCAAAAATGCTGAGTCTTGTTACAGGTTATACAAACCTTTATGTCAAATTCTGCGTAATTCCAAACTTTCAGCTCTGCAGTTTCTCTGTTGCTTTTCAGTGACATCTTTCCTTTTGGCCTTTGCCACATTTTTGAAAACAAGCATCTCACATTTAGGTCTTAACAAATGTGCAGGCTCTGCCTGCATGGTAAGAAATATTTCTGTCCCAGAATTGCAGCATGCAAGAAAGCAAATATCATCAATAACTACAGAACCCCTGAGGAGATTCAAACAGCATGGGTAATTTTGCCTGAAAAAAATGTATTGGAGAGCCAAGAAGTCATCTAAAAAGCACCAAATAATGTACTAGTTTAAATAAACATCCATATTAACATTCCTTTTACATGAATTATTTCTCCCTATAGAGGGCTCATAGGGGGTCCCGTAGGGGAAAAGAGAGAGCACTATGTGTGTTGTGTGCCATATAACAGAAGAACACATTGAGGAACCCTTCATTGTCAGCCCAGTAGGTAGCACAGATGATTAATATGATCATGGAGAGGTGGATAAGATTTAGCTGCCTCCGCCAAGTCTTGCTAATCTGCATTCTTCACACTGGATTAGGGAGAATCTCAGGGTTTTATCATTTTCTTTTGAAAAGCAGTGCAAACACTGGATTTTCATCCTTACTGTTAGTGCGTCACTAGGGATCTTTCTGAAATTCATAAGGGATTGCCTGTGCTGGGTCTAGAGCAGGGGAGCGATTTCCAGGATCATAGCTGGATTGCTTTAGCATATCAAATGTCTAAATCCACCCAAGTCTTTCTAGGTTGGCACAGGAAGCAGACACTGGGTCATCAGTACTGATTTGGAATGGCCTCTCTGCCTGTACTCATCAACAGTGCACTGAAGTTTCATATCATAGTCCACAAGACACAATCCCTCTTTGCTGCTACATGTGCATTTGCTACCTTAGGGACAGAAACGATGCAAATACACTTATTCTTTCCATTTATTTGGAACAAACAATCTAGCTAGTTTTAAGAAGAAATATGAAATTTTTATTAATGGGATTATATGATGGGGTTGCCTACAATAGCACGGGACTGGGCTGGCCCATGGAGATCCCTTCCAGTTCTATGTTTCTTTGAAAGAGCTGTCATGATTGTCGTTTTCCATAGATTAAAAATATGCACACAGCACCCTATCTTATAAGGCTCAGACTCCTGCAAGAGCCTATCTTATAAGGCTCAGACTCCTTCAATTCCCTGGCAGATATCCAGCTCCTCAAAAGGGATTTTTATATTTCATTGCACAGAAAAAAGCCACTTACTCTCTTGTAGTCTTAAGGATTCACTTTTCTACTACTGCAGATAACATGTTCAGAGAAGAGCTTTCTCCTGCATGACCCAGGTTCTCAGTCCTGAGCTGATCTCACAGTGAAATCACAAGCCTTGACATCCTGCTCTGTTGCTTAGCTAGATACAAGAATGTACCATCTCCTCAGCAATAAGAAAAGGCAATCTACAGGAAAACTTAATAGGAATTAACAGTTTCTCTCCTATTGGAGGAGAGAAAGATGCAACACACGGCATTCCCTTCAAAATGGCCATTATAGTCGGGCCTCTGTTTAGCTTTGCCAAATTTCAAGGGCCTTCCCTAGAAAAGCATGCTGGGGGAAATGATCTTCTAAGAGGACTGCTGCACTGGGCAGAGTTAGTAGAGACCAGGAAGTTACCAGCAAAGGTGCTCTTGAAGAAAGGGACTCTTTTGTGATGCATAAATCACCATTATGTCATAGAAGTAATTGTGACATCACAGGTTCTACAGGTTTTCACTGGGGAATCAACCAGTGGGATAAAAAAGAAAAATGTCCTACTTCAAATCCAAATATAATACAACTATCACATGAGACAGAAAAATTAGGAGCACATGGTGTTCATAGTTCATTCTCTTAAACCCACATACTGTACCTCTGAACATAGTTCAGTCTCTTGTAAGTCAACCAACAAGGCAAAACCTCACAGCACAAAATGATTGCAGTTTAAAGGCCCGAACAATTAGTACCATATGAAAAGTTCAATTTATTTCAGTGTAAATAGACCCTAGCTTATCGCTGATGTGACAAAGTTCCTCCTCTATCTTGGTGGGTCCTGCGCTTATTGGCTGATTTTCTTACCTCAGAGATTCAACATGTGGGCTGGGGAACAGCCCAGAGACCTTCCCCTCTGGAAGAACCCACAGTCCAGGTCAATTGGGAGGTTTGGGGGGAACCCAGGCCCACCCTCTACTCCAGGTTCCAGCCCAGGGCCCTGTGGACTGCAGCTGTCTATAGTGCCTCCTGTAACAGCTGCTTGGCAGCTACAACTCCCTGGGCTACTTCCCCATGGCCTCCTCCAAACACCTTCCTTATTCTCACCACAGGACCTTCCTCCTGGTGTCTGATAACACTTGTGCTCCTCAGTCCTCCAGCAACACACACGCACGCACGCACGCACTCACTCCTTGCTCCTCACACTCACACCACAAACTTAAGTGAGCTCCTTTTAAAACCCAGGTGCCCTGATTAGCCTGCCTTAATTGATTCTAGCAGCTTCTTCTAATTGGTTCCAGGTGTCCTAATTAGTCTGCCTGCCTTAACTGGTTCTAGCAGGTTCCTGATTACTCTAGTGCAGCCCCTGCTCTGGTCACTCAGGGAACAGAAAACTACTCATCCAGTGACCAGTATATTTGCCCTCTACCAGACTCCTGTACCCCACTGGTCTGGGTCTGTCACACTGAATATTGAAACTTTATTACTGGGCTGTTTATTTACGGTAACACCTGTCTGTATCCCTCTGAACTGTTACAGTTTTTTTAAAAAAAGAGAGTTGTGCTGAGGAAAGTTTTCAGCTAGCATTGGAGAAAGACTTTATCCACAAAAAGGCCGAGTCTGATTAGTAGCAGTGAAAACTTCCCCATCCCAAATGCAATCCTGATTTAGAGGGTGGTCCTTGCCTACTAGTATTCCTTTGCATACAGTAGTACCCAGTGTGATAGGTATTTTACAGACAAGTATGACAAGGCCCTATTCTGTGAGATGGCAGCTTATTCTCCAGTCCCATTTAATTATTGACCTCTTTGCTGAGACTGCAAACAAGAGTGTAAATTCTCAGTAGTTAAATATTTATTTCAATTATGTTGAAATCTTTGGTGAGGTGGACTAGAAAGTGAACTGTGATCACCAGCTAATTCACTGAGGACAATGCAATATTAAATAATGAAGCCTTTCAATTGCTGGTGAGAAGGGTTGGAACTGGTGACCCAAGATCCTCTAAGTCCCCCAACCCCCTTATTATAATATCCCGTTTATCTTTCCTCATCTCTGAAGATCACATGCAAACATTTGGGACTGAGGATTTATTTAGTGATGCACTTTTGAAAGTCCCCATGTGTACAACAAACAAGCTCCTTGTTTAGAGTATTTTGCAGTGATGCAAATTGTCATAGGAAGTAAAAATGTCGGTGTTCAGGGTACGGTATTTGAAACATCACAATCTAGTCACTGTCCTGAGCAAGGGTTGACGTGCAGTTGCACCACCTATGAGAAAGGATTGTGCCTCAGAGAGTCCCTGTCCTTCCCTGAGATTTCCAGCGCCTGGAAGGACTTACATAGGCTTCACCCTCTTTTTTAAGACGGGGCAGCCTGATTTCCTGAGTGCAGCTGGCCTGTTGTGTGGGCCAGTGCACGGTCTGACTTCCTCCCCATTCTCTTTGTGGCAATGTGTGCTCCAAGGGGCACATGAAGAGAGAGCCATCCCTGGGACGTGGACTGTCCCTTGTCCTGGAGCAGTTCATACTGAGGGAAGGCTCCTTGTGTCCATACACCCATGTAAAAGCCAGAGACAAACTGGCCCTCTGTTTATTTTAATTTAAAATGTTCAAGTATGCCCTGTAAATGAAGTGTGATTGTCTGACGAAGAATCTGAGCCTGATATGCAGGAGTGCTGAGCTGCCAAAACTCCAGCTGAAGTCAATGGAAGTGGAGGGTGCTCAGCATCTCTTAAAATCAGGGTCTCTGCTTATTGCTGAGTAGGTTACCAACCAGCTGCACTGTCACTCAAGCATCAGGGGCCTGATATTTCAGGGACCCTTACCTCACATTTCAGTTAGAGCTGAGGGATGCACTTCGTAGGATCAGGCCCTAAGGAGAAAGATTGGTTTGATAGAGAAAAGTCTATCAGTCCTGGGCGTTTCAACACACACTAGAGTCCACACTAGACATTTGGTGTGAAATCCTGGCCCCACTGAAATCAATAGAAGTTTTCCATTGACTTCAACAGAGCCATTGACTTCAAGGGAGCTCCATAGGCTCCCTGCTCCAGAATGCATGTGAGATGCAGCTGCCAAAAGTCAAATATAGTGTTGGAAAAAAATCATGCTGTTCTGATGCTGGCTCATGGTTCCATCAAAGCTTTTAAATGTCAGCTGTCTAATCTGTCTTTAATTCACCCACCTCCATGGTATGTGAGTACTGACAAAATGATGTAACTCACACCATCCGCCTGAAAGCCTGGCTTTGCCTTGCTTTCCTCACCCAAACACCTGTGTGGGTACTTTATCATCAACATTATTAGTTGTTATCTTCAGGGAAGTGATGCCAGGCTACTCTTCAGGGCTGTTGCTATGTGAAAAAAGCAAAGAACGGGGTGGGACCTAGGGGTCTGATTCTCCAGTGCCTGGCACCTTGTGTTGTCATTTACACAAGTTGAAAATGGGTGTTGAATGCTACCCAGTCAGAATGGTGGCATCTTAGTTGGCACTCATCTGAGCAGGTATACATGACAACACTAGGAGCAAGGCAGTCGGGTACCAGCCTCTATCGTTCTGGGTATTTACATCACAGCTGACACCATGGTATCTAAGGCACACCAGCTGTGGAGCAGCCACCAAAGAAGTTCTTGCCCTGCTCTTTAGAACCAGCCCCAGTGACCCTAACGAAAACAGCTGTCATGGCCAATCACGGAGAGAATGGCACTCGAGGTAGCAAATGCCTAGCTCACTGGGGGTTCAGAAGATCAAGACTTACAGTTGAATCTGGTATTGGACAGGGAGCCAGTGTAGTATACAGAGCACCCATCTATTTATCAGTCTCACATCAGTCTAGGTTAGCTAAGAGAAGGTTAAGGAGTGACTTGGTCATTGCCTGCAAGTATCTACCTGGGGAAGAGATTTCTGATCATAGACATCTCTTTAATTTAGCAGGAAAAAGGCATAATGTGATCCAATCACTAGAGGCAGAAGCTAGACAAATTCAGAAGAGAAATAAGATGCACATGCATAAAGTGCAATGGGCAATTAACCATTGGAACCACTTACATAGGGTTGTGGTGGATTCTTCATCACCTGAAGTGTTTAAATCAAGAGTAGCTATCTTTCTAAAAGATATGCCATCACTCAAGCAGAAGTTAGGGGCTTAATGAAGAAATTAAAGGATGGGATTCTGGGGCCTAAGTTATGTAGGAGGTCAGATCAGATGATCCTAATGGTCCTTCTGGCCTTAAAATCTATGAATCCGAGGGATTTGCTCTTGTTGCCCTGTGTTGCTTAGTAGATAGGCTACAGTGTTTAGGCCTTGCTGGAGTCTTAGGCATAACTAAGAGCACAAACTAAAGTAGGCCTTGACAGAATAGTAACACACTAGGTGTCATCTAACCAAGTAAGCACATTCCTGACAGGAGAGAATAGTAAAGAAACACCCAGAGTTCTCAAGTAACTGCATAAACACATTCCTGGGAGGTGGTGCAGGGACACACAGACCCGTCATAAGGTAAGGAGGGAATGACAGCATAGTGGATGAGGATGTTTGTTCAAACTAGCAGGCACAAGGTACAGGATAATAATGAAAAGCATATGGAATGCAATATTTAACTTTTGTATCAAGGTAAAAAAGGAGAAGTCATGGGAGTGGCATCTTTGTACTGGGCTAGGGGACAGCATCATGTTATGTTGATTGAACTGGTACCTTGTAGTGGGCATACATGTGTTAGTGTACCTGTAGCTCCTATAGGGCACTAAGACCGAGCTTTGTTGACAATAAACCTGGCCGAGTGCCTTCGCCACCAAACTGAGCTGGTGTCTTTCTTTATGAATAACATCAAGGCCTGCTGAATCAATACTCTGCATTCTCTGCTCATGTAGCTAACATCGGAGCGCCAAGAACAGCTCCAAGAAAAGCATTAACAACTCTGCAGCACTCCACAGCACTAACAACACTGTGTACTGGATTGCACTGCTTTGTCAATTGTATTGGAAGGTCCTACCATTGCCTGCAAGCCTGCTTTCACAGGGAAGTTTGACTAAAATATTGGCGGTCTTCACCCATAGCCCTGATACCATTTGACATACCAGACATTCATTTCACATGCCAGCCAGTATCGATTTTTGTGACTGGCTATTGTGTATTTGTTCTCAGGTGAACATCTCCCCACACCACTAAAGGCTGAGACATTTGTGATTAATAACCATATATATTCCCTCAGGCTTCCTCCCCCCCCCACTCTGCCTTTTTAATTTTCCATTCTGCTTACCAGCTGCTCTTGTTCATTAAAAAAAAAAAAAAAATCCCCACTAATTCTCTTGAAAAACATTAGCACCATATGTCTGTTGGTTATCTGAGAGACTAATGAAAAATATATTTAAAAGATTAGTCCAATCATGATAGCAAGATGGAAAGACTGAGAAGCAGAAAGAATGAGTCCAACGTAAGACTGTTGTGTCATTGCTACATCCAATCTCTACAACACACTGACAGCCTCTCCTGTTTGAGCCTTGGCCATATGCTAAAACAATACCCCATGCCATTTCTCTCTCCTCCCTCATTGCTCCACTAATGCTTTTAGCAGAAACAATGAAATCAGAAAGCTTTCTTGTTACATGCCATCTCTCTGCAGGGGTGGAACCTTTCTGATTGTCATCAGTTCTCCTATGGAGATTCTTTCTCTCTCACTCTCTTTCAGGAAGATTGTCAGAGTTAACACTGACTTAAAATTAGAGGTACCTGTTATAATAGGCTGATTGGAGAGAGTTGTTTCTAGAGTGCTTGAAAAGTTTAAAAGGGCTGTTTTTAAAGCATTTGTGGGGAATGCACAGCTCAAAATGCATCCTTGTGGTTTTTTAAATCCCTCTTATCCCATCTATCTTAAATGAAAGGACCCTAAGAATGTAGTGTTTCAGCCTACTGGATAATCAGGTTTCCTTGGGACACTGTCATGCAAACTCATTTGCAAATTTAACACCATTAATTTGGTCTTGAATAGAGACTGGGAGGGGCTGGCTCACTACAAAAGCAGCTTTGCCTCTCCTGGAATTGACACCTCCTCATCAATTACTGGAAGTGGACTACATCCACCCTGGTCGAATTGGCCCTGTCAACACTGGTTCTCCACTTGTGAAGTAACTCCCTTCTCTTCATGTGTCAGTATATAATGCCTGCATATGTAATTTTCACTCCATGCATCTGAAGAAGTTGTTTTTTACCCACAAAAGCTTATGCCCAAATAAGTCTGTTAGTCTTTAATGTACTACCGGACTCCTTGTTGTAATGAATCATAGAATCATAGAATATCAGGGTTGGAAGGGACCTCAGGAGGTCATCTAGTCCAACCCCCTACTCAAAGCAGGACCAATCTCCAACTAAATCTTCCAAGTTGGAGATTGATAATGCAAACAGTCTAACCTCTTTCTTTTCTCCAGTACCTTCTGTCATGCAGCCAGCCTCACTAGAGTATTTTAAAATTCAGTTCCCATCCTTACACCCTGACTGGAGAAGAAGAATATAAGCAGTAGAGAATGTGGCCTGCCTTAATGCCTCTGCACTTCCTCTAAAACTGTGACATCTCCTCTGATGTGCATCATCACCTCCAGCAGCATGCTATCCCCTGGTAGAATGAACGTGTCCAGATCTCTCAGCCAACATATTTCCTTCAGGCCCAGAAGCTAAAGAGCCCCTGACTGACACCTTTACAGCATCAGCATAGAAATTCATTGGTTAGTGCAGCTCTGCAAATGGCTTTGCTGAAAAATCCATGTTTCCTCGAGCAGCTAAACCTTTTATAGGGAACACTGTTTCTGGTGATGGCTGTTTTTATTTATTTTGTCTTCTTCCACTTAGTGGCCTGACCAGCCAGTTAGTGACTTGACCGGCCAGTTAGTGACTTGACCTGACCTGAGACTGCTTTGCATTGAGCCAGTCCCCAGTTGCAAACTATAGCAGCCTGAAGAGTCTATACGACAGCTGGAAATTGCCAAAAACAAAGACACCCTGGCTGTCCTCACCCCCTGCCACTCCCCTCACAGCATTCAGTGTGGGAGGGAAAGGTGTAGAAGTCACTACAGCAGCTTTGTACCACTACACAATCCCTCTAAACTGGGACAGCCTTCCTGGAGTAGGCTAAATAGGCGTAGTGCATCCGGCAGAGTGGTGCTCAGCTGCCCTAATTCAGGGTAGAATCTGCATATTTTTTCCCTGATTTTACCCTTTTCCACTTGTGCCATTTGATTTGCAAACAGCAATCTCTTCTCTGGGTTTGTTTGTTAGTTAACATTCGCAGTATATGCAGCAGAGGTGGTCGTGCTTTGCATAGTTATTCATCCTGCTAAAATGGTGGCTGTGTTGGGAGGAGGAAGGCTCCTTCCGTTGGTGGCAGAACAATGGCTTTTTAAAGAAAGCTATTTAGAGCCTGATTTTTAAAGAGGCCTTATCCTTTCTCCCTGTTTGTGCCTGCAAATAAAGATGGGGGCAAAACTAGCCCTGTGCCTGACATAGTCACAATCTGGAGTTCCGATGTCCATGACCTCTGCTGTTCCCACAAATAAATGTGCCTGCCATTACTTACAGTGAGCAAACTGCAATTGCAAAAAGAGAGCCTGGGTTTTAAAAATCCGTCATTTAATTAGACCTTTATGGACATTCTGGATGAGATGCTAAGCTACTTAATAACCTCCTTTAAAACAGCCTCTTTTGTATGCTGAACCTTTCTATATTTCTAAAATAAAAAGGTGCTACAACAAACAATACCTTCTTCAGTGAGAAATACACTATCTGGGTGCATTTTCAGACAGTCAGTTCTCCAGGAAAATTGTTAACTTGTATGTTCAGGATGAAATTAGCAATGAAATGCACTGGGTGTACCAATCCATCAGAGAAATCTAAAATCAGTACCATGAAGAAAAGCCACTATTACCATTTGTCAATAGATTTACAGGGAGTGTGAAAATTAAGCTGGTGTAATTACTGAATGGCTGTTCCTGTTTTCTTAAAATGTTCATTCAGATCAATATGAATTGATCTGGACGTGATATTACCCAACCGTGAGATACTGCAGTTTTTAGACTCACGTTTAGCATTTTATTTATTTTTTAAAGCCTTCTTTTCATGTGGCAAAGATTATGAGTTAGTGCAGATTTCTGCTCTGATTCTGAAACAATTACAGGAATCCAAGCACGACTGCAAGATGTTTCTCTGACTCCATTTATAGAACACTGATGGAAAGATGGCATCTCTGTGTGAAATCATTCATCCTCTGTGCAACCGATGAAGAGAGGGCCTGTTGGCATCCATGCTAATAGACTGGTCCCCAAACACATGCAGTGCGTTTCTAAAGTTACAGCTGATCACCTGAAATCCTTGCCTGCTTTTGTCTACAGAATAAATAAAACAACTTTTCATTTACTAGCAACTGGCTCCTAAGGATGTCAAAACAGATCATTAGCACCCATTCATTAAGGCCTCCCAATTAAGTTACGGTGCACATGTATTATACTTGTTTTGCAGATAGGGAAACTGAGGCAAAAAGCGGTTAAGATAACTTGCTCAAGGTCACACATCAAGCCAATGTCAGAGCCAAATACAGAACTTAAGAGTCCTGATTCTCAGACAATTTTGCTAGACAATCTTCCTTCCCTAGAGAACAGGATATGCTTTTACACCTTTACCTTAAATGCAATTTAATGATCCTGACTTTCAGCCCAACCTTGATTAAGCTGCCCCTTTTTTTGCATATCTAAGTACTTGATTGGTAAACGCATTTAAATGACCTAATTTTTCCCTCAATGAAAATTTCAGGCACAAAAGGAAAAGCAGGTTTTGAAAATCTGCTGCAGTCTCTCTAGCCCCATCTCACTAGTCATGGTTTAATATAATAAATGTCTATCCTTACATCCAAGGATCTCAAAGCACCATTAAAACATAAAATAAGCCTCAGAATATTCCCATAAGGTAGGTATCGCCACCTCCAGTTTACAAACAGGGGAAGTGAGGCAGAAAGGCGTTGAGAGAGCGAGCGAGAAAGACTGGGTTTTACATAGAGTCAACGTTTCACACCTGTGAATAATGAGCTTATGTTCCAGGAGTTTATCTTTCATTTCTTTCCATTATTTTTGTGCCACAGGGATCAGTGACTTCTTCACTTGGAACCCAAGATGTTCCAAAGATGGATTACACCATCAATTCAGGTATGATTTTTTTTCCAAGAAAGATTTTCTATTGACAAGAAAATTGAAGCAATGTTGAAAGGAAGAATACAAGAGCAATTAATGCACAAATTAGTTGGTGTGTATTCCAGTGTTTGATTGGATGCCCATCTAGCCTTGTAGCTGCTTATCTGTGTGATTTGCATGCCTAATTTTTGGCATGCATGAATTAAATGCATAATTGTTGCATGATCAGGTTAGCCTCTATCCTTAGAATATAAGGTCAGAAGGAACTATTAGGTCATCTAGCCTGACCTGATGTATATCACAGGCCATTAAATTTCACCTAGTTACCCCTGTTTTAAGATCAATAATTGATGTTTGACTAAAGTATAACTAGTGTTTGGCTAAAAAGCAAATTTTCTAGAAAGGCATCCTGTCTTGATTTGAAGACATTAAGAAAAGGAGAACTCACCACTTCCCGTGGTAGTTTGTGCCAGTAGTTAATCACTGTCACTTTTAAAAAATTGTGCCTAATTTGTCGTTTGAATTTGTCTGACTAATTCCAGACATTGGTTCTTGTTATGTATTTCTCTGCGAGATTAAAGAATCTTTTAGTATTATTCTCTCACAGCTCTGGTATTCTCTCCCTGTGAAGGTACATACTGCAATCAAGTCACCTTTTAGTCTTTTTACTGATAAACTAAACAGATTGAGCTCTTTAAGTCTCTCACTGCAAGGCTTTTCTCCTGCCCCCAATATTTTTGGTGGTTCTTTTCTGCATCTTGTCCAATTTTTCAACATCCTTTCTAAAATATGGGTACCAGAATAGGATGCAGTATTCCACTATCAATCTCACCAATGGCATATACAGAAGTAAAATCACCTCCCTACTCAATCTCCTACTCCCCTTTTTATATATCCAAGGATTGCATTAGCCCTTTTGCCACTGCATCGCACAGGGAGCTCATGGTGAGTTGCTTATTCTGTATGACCCCTAAATCCTTTTCAGTGTCACTGCTTTCTGGGATACAGATCCCCATTCTGTACATATGGTCAGATAGTGCTGTATGACTGCCCGGTCCCGATCATTATTTATCAATCGTTAGTTACCTGGGACTTAAATGCACAATGGCTTGCACCTGTGCTGTGCAGGATCAACCCCGAAGGGTGATCTGTTTGTCATCCACCATTTTTATCAACAGTAACTTTATATTTACCTCCAGGTCATTGCTAAAAATGTTGAGTACCATTGGGTTTAGTACCACTCCCTGTGGAACCCCACTAGAAACATCCCCCTTTTGATTATGACAGATTTTTTTTAGATCTGTCAGTTAGTTCTTAATCCATTTAATGTGCACTTTATTGATATTGTATAGTGCTAATTTTTAAATCAAATGTTGTGGCATGCTAAGTAAACCCCCTTACAAGTATATTATATATTTGCATTCACCTTTATCTGCCAAATTTGTAATCTCAGCAAAGAATTAAATCAGGTGTCTTTGTCATGATGAATTGAACATTTACCCCTTAAAGGACACTAGTCATACATGAATGATTTTACAGTCAGCCATCGGATGAATTAGTCCATAGTGCAACGTTAGTACACAGACAGGGTATCTGGTGTACCCTTTGGGTCTTTTAGAGTAGGAAAGATGAATGGATTGCCAAACATTCATTCAAAACAGGCTGTGAAATGCGGGGCTATGCCTTGATGTCTGAGCAGAGTTTGATTGATGTCAGGGATTTTTCTGCGTGACCCACATAAGGGGACTGAGCAAACAACACTGAAGGAACACTGTCGTGAAGTAAAGCAGCAGCAGTCATCTATCTGTGCAGCACGGCACTGGATGCAGGACAGCTGCCTCGCCACGGTCTCATTGTACCATGGGTGGGATGCTGCTGATTCTGATGGCCTAAGAGCTGCTGCCAAAACTTGCTGGTGTTAAGGATATAGCTGGGAGGAGAAGGAGCACAAAACCCTTCTGTGGATGTTGCTGAGGACAGTTTGTTTGCAGATGCCCTGTATCTAATATTAACACAGATCTCATTAGCTGATATTGTCACTTGGAACAGTCACGCAGAAATCCAAAAACAATGAGGAGTCCTTGTGGCACCTTAGAGACTAACAAATTTATTTGGAGTCTCCCCAAAAACCCTTCGGGGTTGATCCTGCACAGCACAGGTGCAAGTCATTGTGCATTTAAGTCCCAGGTAACTAACGATGAGCAGGGTAAGAAGCACAGGGGAAGCCAGTTCTACATTATTAGAAGTACTGCAGAGCGGCCACAACATTATTCCTGGCTAGCAGGAAGGCCTAAGGGATCACATAGATAGGTGGCTCATTAGCACTAGGAAGATTGCTCTTCTACTCATTTGTCTTCAGTACTTGCCTCTCAGGCCTAACATTCTAAACAGATAAGACAAAGAGTGGGAGGGAAAACAGAGACATAGTGAGGTGATGTGACCTCCCCAAGGTTACACAGTGGCAGAACTGGGGATAAAAAAAAAAGTCTCCTGACTCCTAGGTTAGTGTCCTATCCACTAGACCAAATTACCTCCAAATTAGCCAGTTAGACTGTAATTGTATTCTTGTAACCTTTCCCCTACCATTTTCAAATTGAAAGGATGTGTTTTATAAACCTCCCCTCCCCCATACAAAAAAGCCAAGCTGTAGGAGCAATAAGAGGCTGGTAGGCACCTGCAGTGCATTCGTGCAGTAGTGTTTAGCAACCTGCATTGATGGTTTCATCTCTCGGTGCACTCCTTGGGTGGTTCGATGCTCTAAGCTTCATGCCTCACGATACACCCAAAATACACACAATGCACCCCTTTATAATGTCTTATCGCTGTATTCGTTTATCTATGGCAACAGACTCTCCCGAGGAAAAACCAAACCATTCCATCACACTGAGATACTGCATGAAAGGCATACTGGTCTCCAAATAGAAATGGAGTCTCGCTATTTGCTTTCATTGACTACAGTAAACCCATGTACAATCTAAAACATATGGGTCATAAACTCATGTATCTCACTAGATGTATGAGGGGTATGCCCACTATTAACTGAAGGATCTTAACCTGGGCTTTGAGAAGGGGCAGAAGACCCCTTTGCTCACTCAACACAGAGCTTTACAATTCCTTTGTAATTAATGGTGACAGAAAGTCAGCTGGTGCCCAGCACCCAGGAAGAATTGTTACCTCCTTAGGTAACATTTGCTTGGTAATCCTGGAAGAATCACTGCTCACAAGGCTATGTGTCATGTAAGTTGTCAGTGTCAGTTCTATGCCTCATGCTTTTAGAAAACAAAACCAATTTCAAGACTCAGGTTAGGAAATACACATTGGTTGTTTGGACAAGCTGGATTCTCCTCATTCAGAGCCCCCCCCCCCCGCCCCATTGGGAACCTCATGCTTGGGGGAGGCTTTCTTTGTACTGAGAAGTTATATATTTGCTTTCTGATCGCAAGTCTTGTCCTGTCAGTTTAAACAGGCTGTATTTTAATCAGTGACAATTTGGCTCATAAGTCACAAATACCCTCCAATAGTCACAGTCACTGCTGACAAATGAATTAGTCAACAAGGAGACAGCTGTTGGCACCAAAGATTTGATCCACCTCTTTTCAAAATGCCAACTTGTGGGAGCAGAGACCGCAATCCAACATTACAGAGGAGCTTCTGCAGGTTAGGGTAATTTCCAAGGGTTTTATTCACTCTTCATCCCCAGCAACCAATTTAAATGATTTGGAAAGGGATTCAGAGAGAATACTCACAAAGGGGAAAAGGTTTATGGCTGGGTGCCAGAGTAAGGCTCTAAATCCATATTGAGGCACTTACCATTGAGGAGGCAGAATTGGCTAACAGATAGGGCCTCCACAGGAGATCCAAGTTCTAGCTCTGTTACTGGTTTATGGTTAGGGCCCTACCAAATTCACAGCCATGAAAAATGTGTCATGGACCATGAAATCTGGTCTACCACCGTGAAATCTGGTTTTGTGTGTGCTTTTACTCTATACTATACACATTTCCTGGGCGAGACCAGCATTTCTCAAACTGGGGGTCTTGACCCAAAAGGGAGTTGCGGGTTGCGGGGCGGAGTCACAAGGTTATCTTGGGGGGGGGAACGGTATTGCCACCCTTACTACTGCTGCCTTCAGATCTGGGTGACCAGAGAGTGATGGCGGCTGATTGAGGACCCAGCTCTGCGGGCAGCAGCGCAGAGGTAAGGGTGACAATACCATACCATGCCATCCTTACTTCTGTGCTGCTGCTGGCGGTGACTCTGCCTTCAGTGCTGGTCTCCAGCTGCCCAGCTCTGAAGGCAGCGCTGCCGCCAGCAGCAGTGCAGAAGTAAGGGTAGCAGTACCGTCCTCCCCCCACCACACACACAACTCTTTTATGGGTCAGGACCCCTAAAATTATAACATGAAATTTCAGGTTTAAATAACTGAAATCGTGAAATTTATAATGTTTAAAATCCTATGACTGTGAAATTGACCAAAATGGACAATGACTATGGGAGGGGCCTATTTATGGTGTAACTTTGGGCAAATCACCTCACTTCTCTGTGTTTTTGTTTCTCTTCAGGGCAGGACTGTCTTTCACTATAAATTTATACACTGCACAGTGTAATGGGACCCCACTCTTAGGACTACTAGGTGTTAGCAAATAAAAACACTAACCAAAAATGGTCTGTTTTTTCATGGGTGCTGAGTTCCTGCAATTCCCATTGACGTCAGTGACCTCCATGTTTGAAAATTTTGGCCCAAGCATTTAAAAGGGAAAATGATAAACCTGCTGCAGGTGTTCTTCATTAAAATCACAAATACCTGAGAACTAAGAGGAATCGAAATTCCATTGCCATCTTTCTTACAGACTCCTGCTGCACAAGCCAAAGGCTCGGTCTTAGGGTGTACTAAGATCCAGATCCTCAAAGATAACTAGGCTACCAACGTTTACTGATTTCAATGGAAGCTAGGAGCCTAAATACCTTTGAGGATCTGAGCCTAAGTGCCCTGGCCTTCCATTGAAATCAGTTGGAGTTTATGGTAGTAGCATAACCACTCAAACTTTGAACCCAACACTGTCCCAAAAGACCCTCCCCCCAGGGTATTACTTCTGGGGCAGAGGTTGGCATGTGGCTGGAAGCAAGGAGTGGCATGTGACTCCTCTAAGAACTCCCTGTGCCACCTTCCACCAATCAGAGAGGGTTTCAGCCCCATAGGTCCTCTCCAAGAGTAGTGTGGCCAATCAGTGCAAATGCCATGCTGGTGTGACCCATCCAGAAGAGGGCCATGTGTCCTTTATAAGAACTCCTCCCTCTGCCCTCTACCAGTTGCAGTGGGGTCCAGCCCCATAGGACATCTGGGAAGGGAAAGGTACACCAATCAGCATAGGTATGCTGAGATGAAACAGAGCATCCTTCACCACCAACCCGAGAACTACAGAATTCATTTTAGCTCTGAGGCTGCTCCATTGCCTGCAAAGGAAGAGCTACAACAGTGACAGTTCGGAGGAGGAGGGAGCAGCTGAGGGGAGCTTTGGCCCAGCCGGTTATGGATATGCTGGAACCTGACAGGGAGACCCATGCGATCGTGAGTCAGACTGACAAGCAGTGGTGGATTTAGAGTTAGTGGGGCCCTGTGCTCAGCTTCATTTTTGGGGCCCTCTCCTTGGGACCCAGCCAAGAAAAAGAACATTCTCTCTTATCATCCCTCCGCCCCATTTTTCATTCTTTTTTTCTTCATCCTCCTCCTATAACAGAGGTGGGCAAACTATGGCCCATCAGACCCTCCTGCCCGGCCCCTGAGCTCCTGCCCCCGGAGGCTAGCCCCCGGCCCCTCCCTTTCCGTTCCCCCTCCCGCACAGCTTCAGCTCACCCCGCCACTGGCACAATGCTCTGGATGGGGGGACTGGGAGCTCTTGCCAGGCAGGGCAGCTGCAGAGCCCGGCCTGACCCGGTGCTCTGTGCTGCGCCATGGCATGGCTGGCTCCAGTCAGGCGGCGCAGCTGTAGCACCGCCAGCTGCCAGTGCTCCAGGCAGCACGGTAAGGGGGCAGGGAGCAGGGGAGTTGGATAGGGGGCAGGGGAGTTCGGGGTGATGGTCAGGGGGTGTGGATGGGGTCGGGGCGGTCAGAGGGTGGCAAAAGGGAGGTTGAATGGGGGCAGGGGTCCCCAGGGGGAAGTCAGGAAGGAGAGGGGGGGTTGGATGGGACGGCGGGGGGCAGTCAGGGGCAGGGGGTCCAGGGGCGATCAAGGGACAGGGAGAAGGGGTGGTTGGATGGGGCAGGGGTCCCGGGGGGGCAGTCAGGATTGAGAGGAGGGGTTGGATGGGGTGACGGGGGCAGTCAGAGGCAGGGGGTCTAGAAAACATGACCTATGAGGGAAGATTGAAAAAATTGGGTTTGCTTAGTCTGGAGAAGAGAAGAATGAGAGGGGACATGATAACAGTTTTCAAGCACATAAAAGGTAGTTACAAGGAGGCGGGAGAAAAATTGTTCTTCTTAACCTCTAAGGATAGGACAAGAAGCAATGGGCTTAAATTGCAGCAAGGGCGGTTTAGGTTGGATTAAGAAAAACTTCCTAACTGTCAGCGTGGTTAAGCACTGGAATAAATTGCCTAGGGAGGTTGTGGAATCTCCATCACTGGGGATTTTTAAGAGCAGGTTGGACAAACACCTCTCAGGGATGGTCTAGATAATACTTAGTCCTGCCTTGAGTGCAAGGGACTGGACTAGATGACCTCTCAAAGTCCCTTCCAGGTCTATGATTCCACCATACTACCTTCCCTCCAGTCTGGGAGAAAACCTGTTTCTCTCTTTGTTATGTCACAGACTTCAAAGCATAATATAATTGAATATCTATAATTCTTCACGTAGTGTTAATGCATACATTTGCCAGTGATATTAATCACCAGTGTATCATTAGCTTTCATAAAAGACCTTACTTGATACATTTTATAGTACAGTGTATACAATCAGTTGATTCACTTACTTTTTATTTGAGGTTCAGATACCCTGTCTTTATAGTCCACTAACCCATTGAAATGTATTCTCAGATAAAGTACTTTTGCTCCCCCTCTGGTGATAGTTGAGTTGTTACCTTCTCCCCTTTTTAGCTTGATGGCTTTGTTTACCTTTTATGTAAATATACCTTCATTGACTCTGCCTGACAATGAGGCTGGTCATCCAAGCAAATTCACATTCCATTGTCTAGGGCAGACTGGGTTTATGTATTGCTTGACAAACACATTTTAAGAACATAATTCTAGCACATATCTGTAGCCCTTTATACACACTTCATACATACAACATGCAAAAATATTAACGATCAGTGAGGCATTAGTTTTCCAATGATATATTACATGCCGCTTTTTGGGTATAAATCATGACAACAGCATCTGAGTTGTAGTGAGTATTTCACGCTAGACAATTACAAGACTCCCATTCTGTTGCTTGTGGCTATCACTGATTGTTTTTATTGATACTGTTCCAGTTGTGCAGGTATTGTATTTCCACTAACACCACTTTCCAGACACCCAGCAGATTCAAAGGCCCAACTAGCTATATTGTAAAGTTCAAGCTGGTGTTTTGGGGGGAAAACCTAGAGCTGGCCTTGTGGGGCAAAGTCATGTAGCTCATTTTTCTCTTTGCAGGAATAACTTTCTTCCCCAGATTTAAATGTCACAGAGTGGAGAAGCTTCTACTGAATGGTTCTTGGGCCACCCCAGCCATTTCACTAGTAGCCACTTTTATCTCCCCTTTCCTTTCTCAGTTTGAACATTTCCAAGCCTCTAAATCCTGTCCTGTTTGGGGTTAATTTTTTGTAATTCTTCAAGGTAAAAAGATCCAGTAACGGTTAGATCCCCTGAAATCTTTTAATTGAGATACAGTCTCTGTCTCTTGGATAAATTTTCATCCACTGCAAATATTTCAACTGTAAACATTTGTTCATAACCTCTTTAAAAACTCCTTTGTTTTTAGGTAGTCTCACATGGTTGCCTTTTCTAAAAGGGACAACAACCTGGTTCATCTTAAAACTTTCTTCATAAACCATTTTCCGCATCAGCAGGTCTGGTACATGTAGTTCTGTAAAAGCTGATTGTAACTCTTTGTAAATTCTGGTAACACATCGATGTAGTGAAAAGTTGTAGGATGTAAAATATCTCCACATCTTAGATTTTAAAGTTATGTTAAATTGCTCCACAGCCTCTACTTTCTGTTAATTATTAGTAACAAAATGGTGAACATTATGTTGCTTTAACAATTTGCTTAAAGGTTTGTTTGTGCTTTTTGCCTGTTTGGGAGGGAAAAAAAAGATTCACCCCTCCAAAGCTCCCAGCTTCCCTGTGTTGCCGGCACAGGGGCCCGAGGATAGCAACAGTGAGGTTCGGTGCCCGGAGTGCTTCACGCCAATAAACATACCGGGGTGGAGAAACAATCAAAGTTTATTTGAGATCTCAAAGTGGTGCAAGGAGACAGGCAAGTCTCAAATCGAGCACACCAGCAAAAACAGTTTCTCTCTTCTTTATACATTTTACAACTAAGCCCCCTCCTCTCTCCCCCTCTCTACCCCCCCACTCCCCCTCCCCTTTCTACCAAAGACATGTTTATCCATTTAAGCAACTAAATCATTCTAGGGCTATAAATCTAGCTTGTTAGTAACTTCTCTCTAAACAGTTATTTGGTCCTGTTTACCCTTAGTTTATTACCCCTTCCTCAGCTAGAAACATGCAAACCTCATCATTATTGTTTGGTACCTGAAATGAGCAAGGTCGTAATTGCTAACTAGCTATTTACACATTCCAATACCTGTCCTTGGCTGTTAAGGTCGATCAGAGTTAAACATGGAAGAACAGAGTTAAAACATGGAAGAACTCTGACTCAGGCAGGCCTAGTAACCCCAACACCTGGAGGTGTAATATATTTTCTTTAACAGCGCCTCCGGGTTAGACATGACTGTTAGTTGTAGCATCTTTTACTAACATGAGGAAGGAGGGGTGTGCTCCCCACACTGGCCCTGCAAGAGCTGAATTGCAGGTAGGCCATTAAGCTAATTAGGCTGTAAACAGGGGGGCTTTAGGCTGGTGACAGCTAATTAGAGAGTTCACCTGCAAGGCACAGGCAGGACTACTACAAAAGATGGGAGATTGGAAGCAGAGGCAGCAGGGAGAGGGCTGCATTCAGTCCCTGGGAGAAGGTAGGAGTGGGCAGGGGGAAGAGGGCTGCAGAGACAAGTTGCCTACAGTTACTCCCTTGGAGAAGGTAGTGAAGAGCTTGGCAAACTCAGTGGAGTGGGGAAAGCAGGAGGTATGGAAATGGCTCCAGGAAAGGCATCAAGGTACAGGGAACAGACCTTGGCTACTATGTAGAGGGCCCCTGAGTCAGAATCCAAAGTAGAGGGAGGCCCCAGGTTCCCCTGCCAGCCACTGCTGGAGTGACATTGTAAGGGAATGTGATGCTGTATGATTGAATATGACCAATTATATCATTGATATTCCCACTGTTATACAATTGCAACAAATCTTGTACAAAGTATGTCATGTAAGGTGTCAAAGGAAAAGTTGTGATTTGTTAAGTGTGATTATCCTGCTTATATGCATGTATCATCTTTGTATCTGAAGTTATGAATATTGGCTATGTACTAGCATCTTACACATATTTTATTCCTGGATAACACCCCCAGATAGAATTTAAATTAGGGCCAGACAACTATGTGTTGATGGCCCATTAAAAACACTCAGTTCACAATGGGCCATTGAAGAAATGCATCCCACCCATTCTGTAGACACCTCAGAAAGAATACGGGCAATGACTGCCTCTGTGAGTCATTAAAGCATGTACGGGCATGTGATATGCTCATGTGACTCTAGACTCCATCTTTTCCAGTAATTTTCCATGCACCTTCTCTGTGAGCTTTGTTTGTGACATTAAAATTCCAGGCACATTGCAGGGGATATAAAAGGATCCCTGAGATATCTCCATTTAGTCTTCATTTCCTGCTTCATTTGTCTGGACTGGATTTCTAACACAGACTTTCACAACTAGTAGTTTATTCCATCACTGATATGATCCTGATCTATGAACACTTTGCAATCACTTGCATGTATATAATCTATTAACCATTTGTAACTCTCTTCTTTTTATAATTAAACCTTTAGTTTTTAGTTACTAGTTACTAAAGGATTGGCACGAGCATGATTATTGGGTGAGATCTGAGTTATATATTGACCTGGCTAAGTGGCTGATCTCTTGGGATTGGAAAGACCCTATATCTGTTTAAATTGGCTTTCAGTAACTACTCATCATAAAGTCCAGGGTCAGGGTGGTGAGCCAAGGGCTAAAATGCCTATGGAGACTGCATTTTTGGCTTTTTGTTAACCAGTGTGGTGATACAGAAGTTCATTTTTGTTACTGGCTTGGCATAATCTGATGACAGAATAACAGTTTTGGGGTGAGTCTGCCCTATTTCTCAGCAGTCTGTCCTGAATTTGGCATCCTCAGCTGTGACCTACTGAGGCACAAAGAACAGGAGTACTTGTGGCACCTTAGAGACTAAATTTATTAGAGCATAAGCTTTCGTGGACTATAGCCCACTTCTTCGGATGCATATAGAGTGGAATAAATATTGAGGAGATATATATACACACATACAGGGAGCATAAACAGGTGGGAGTTGTCTTACCAACTCTGAGAGGCCAATTAAGTAAGAGAAAAAAAAAACTTAGCCCAGTACAGACAGTTTGATAAGAAGTGTGAGAATACTTACAAGGGGAGATGGATTCAATGTTTGTAATGGCTCAGCCATTCCCAGTCCTTATTCAATCCTGAGTTGATTGTGTCTAGTTTGCATATCAATTCCAGCTCAGCAGTCTCTCGTTGGAGTCTGTTTTTGAAGTTTTTCTGTGGTAATATAGCCACCCGCATGTCTGTCATTGAATGACCAGACAGGTTAAAGTGTTCACCCACTGGTTTTTGAGTATTATGATTCCTGATGTCAGATTTGTGTCCATTAATTCTTTTGCATAGAGACTGTCCGGTTTGGCCAATGTACATGGCAGAGGGGCATTGCTGGCAC
>NC_048298.1:310698507-310739559 GCF_013100865.1 Trachemys scripta elegans | reverse complement strand
AAGAAGTGAGGTTCTTACCCACGAAAGCTTATGCTCCCAGTACTTCTGTTAGTCTCAAAGGTGCCACAGGACCCTCTGTTGCTTTTTACAGATTCAGACTAACACGGCTACCCCTCTGATACTTGAAACTGTTGAGAGATTTTTCAGAAAAGAAACAGCTGTGTCTGTCCCGTCCCCCCCCCGGTTTAGATCTAGGCAGCCACAGGTCGGTTCCTACCCCATTACAACCCCCTGGACCTCCACTTTTTATAGTCTAGTTACCTAAGCAACATCTTCACAGTTAGGGTGACCAGATGTCCCGATTTTTCCTTGTTTGTCCCGCGTCCTGAGTGATGTGCGGTCGGGACACTGGACAAACAAGGAAATGCTCCAGAGCCCAGAAGTGCTCGCGCCCCCCAGCCCCGACTCCGCCCCCTCCTCCCCTGATTGGCTCCCTGCCTGAATCCCCGCCTCTTCCCCAGGCTCACCATTCCTTCTCCCTCCACAAGCTCTGGAGGGAGGCCCGGGAGATGCAGGGGAGCGCGGGGCCGGGGTGAGTGAGAGTCTGGCCTGGCCCCGAGCAGGCAGGACTCAGTCGGGCGGTAGGGAGAGTAGGGGGCGGCCTGCGGGCCAGGCGTCGGCTGTTCTCCCCCCCGGGCAGTGGGACTTGGGAGCAGCCACTGCTGCAGCTCCCACTGCCGCGGGGGAGGAAGTGGCCAAGCACGTGGCGCTTGGCGGCTGCGGCTCTGGCGCCCGGGCCTGCTGCGGGGACCCAGCAGCGCGCACGCTGTGCCCAGCCCCTGGCCAGTCGCGTCTGGGCTGCTGCCCAGCTGGTGCAATCCCGCGGGCGGCCCCGGGGCGGAGGCATCGGCAGCCCCGTTTGTTCCCCTGCGGGACCCGAGCGGGACGGGAGGGCTGGGGCCTGCAGCCCCCACTCCGGGGCCGCCACGGGATAGCACCAGCTGGGCAGCAGCCCAGAGGCGACTGGCCAGGGGCTGGGCTGGGCGCAATGTGTGCGCTGCTGGGTCCCCGCAGCAGGCCTGGGCGCCAGAGCCGCAGCCGCAGCCGCCGAGCTTGGCCATCGGCCGCTTCCTCCCCCCGCGGCAGTGGGAGCTGCAGCAGCAGCTGCTCCCGAGTCCCACTGCCCGGGGGGGGAGGGGAGAACAGCCGCCGCCTGGCCCCGTGCGCTGCCCCCCTCCTCTCCCTACCACCGACTGAGTCCTGCCTGCTCGGGGCCAGGCCGGACTCTCACTCATCCTGGCCCTGCGCTTCCCCTGCGTCTCCCAGGCCTCCCTCCAGCGCTTGTGGAGGAAGGGTGGGGTTTTTTTGTTTTTTGTTTTTTGCCTTGCCTCCCCCGCCCCCCCCCCCCCCCCCCGCGTCACCATTCCCCCCCTCCCCCCACGCATCCCGATATTTGACTTGGGTGATCTGGTCACCCTATTCACAGTTCACCTTGTCCAACAGTGGCTGGGGAGCCATAGTTCCCTTCCTGATGGGGTTCAGACATCAGGCAGGTGTCACGCCTGTCGGACTGACTCATGATCGCATGGTTGTCATAGTCAGGTTCTGGCATATGCAGCAACAGCTGGTCCAAAGGGCTCCCCTTGGCTTCACCCTCCTCTTCAGAGCCATCACTGAAGTAGTGCTTTCTGTGCAGGTGACCCAGCACGTTGGAGCTAAAACGAATTCCATAGTTCTCACAGGCATGGGGAAGGATACCATGTTTCCTCTGCCTTTCTATAATTTCTGAACACACATTCTTGAAACCAGATGCCCTCTTCCGTAGGGTGAGGAGCTTCTGGGGGCAGCACTGCCAACCAGCCAACTGTTAAGCTCCAGAAGGTGGAGTTTAGAGCCTAGACACTTGTGCTATACCTATTCTGATAGGACATCCCAGAAGGGAAATGTGTACCAATGGGGCTGGAACCAATTCCAAGTGGTAGAGGGCAGTGGGAGGAGTTCTTAGAGGGGACACACAACCCTCTTATGGATGGGCCACACTGCCCTGGCCACCTGCTTCTGGTCACTGTGTCAACATCGGCCTTGGATGTCATACCTCAGGGGGATGGAGGGTTTTTATGGGGCCAGGCAACAGGGTCAAAATTTGAGTGACAGTAGACCCTTACATTACTTATGGTATGCTGTACCTAGCAGGAGGCACTCAATACCACCCAGGAACAGGCCCTGTGTAGAAGAGGTTAGCCTTATATTAGACAGCATGCAAATAGCATGAGCTGCTTTGTAATCTGAATTGAATTAATTGATCTCCCAAGCTACTAATCTTGAATTTAATGGGGGAACTTCCAGAGCAGAAATTTGCAAAGATGGACTTGGCTATTAAACCACTGCTGGGAGTATACATTTAAAGATGAACGTAATACAATTAAGGAAAAGAACATTCAAAGTCTCATCCTGAAATAAATGAGACTCAAGCAATAACTAACAAACGGAGCTGCCAGATTACCTGTAGAGTCAAGGGGACAGGATTCAGATATGGATTCCCTATGTCATTACGACTGGATATAACTGGCTAACCAGTCTGCATTCTCAAATGCTCCAGGATGTGAGGAAAGGTTAAAGAATGCAATTACAAGGTGGACTAAAAATTAGAAGGAGTGTCAGGTGCCTGCACATCTTACCAGAGTCACTATCATGAGCAAATGTTTTTCCCTCTCCCTCACCAACTCCAGAATGCCATCCCCAGAGTAGGGCACAGTGGATGGAGGTAGACCTCACTCTGCATGCCTATCCCTGGAGGAAAACGAGGAGAGGAGATGGCCCATGTTCCCTCACTCTGGGGTCTGTCCTCCCAGCTAACATGAAACATTTTCTCCAGGGTCCCATCCCCACAGAAGGATGAGGGGGAGCCCCCTCACTCCCCAGATTGGGGATAAAAGCAAGCTGACATTTTCAGGGCAACTGGACCTGTGTTCCCCCTCCATGGTCCCTTAAAAGCACCCACTTAAAGGTTTCCACTCCCAGCTGTCACCTCTTTTGAGTGGAGACCTGTATTTCACTCCCTCCCTGCCTTACAGTGTGATATCCCTAGCAAGCCAGGTTGCCTAAACAGGTGAGCACCTGAATTTTGCTTTCCCTCTGAGGGTTATAATCAGTGCATTGCCCACAGTTATAAATTACCACACAGCTCCTTCTAAGCAAGCACATTTATTCTGAATGTAAAAGCGTGACACAAACAAAAATAATAAAAGTTCCTACTCACATGCTGAAAAACTTACCAAAGGTCACTCCCTACCTCTGGTAGGTTTTAGTCCTTCAAACCCCACAACTGTTCATCCATCTTTGATCCAGAATCTGAACAAAGGCTGGGCAGATCAGCCTTTTTTAAAATACAGTTTTGATCTTGACCTTCGCCTTCAGTAACAGGCAATTTGCAAACAAGGACCCTTTCCTCAGGGCATAGCTTTAAAAGAATGGATTTTTGTATAACCAGAGTTGAGGATTTTCATTAACTTCTCCTTAAGTATTCCTCAGGAAATCCATTTCACAGTGATTGTCCCAAAAATCACTACTTGTCTGGCATGTTTTTTAATTAGTATTTTGAACTCCTGAGTCTCACACCTGTCACATCTCCCCCTAGAGAGGTTACATACAATCCTGGCCCACAGGAATACATAAACTTAATACAATAAGGTTTTCCAAGGATTTTGCAGGAATTTGCTTTATCTGTCACACAGGCAACCTTTGATCTGGGGCCTATCCGTAGAGTCTGGAGGGATAAGCAGCTGGGAAATCATTTATGTAGAAGGGATGAAAAGGAGAAATCCTTCATTTCCCTATATCTGGAATAAAGGCCAAGTATCTTCTGGGATCCTAGAGTAGAGCAGGAGCCAACCCATCCCTATAGTTGGGATAAAGGGTAGGTGAGACACAAGCATCTAGCTCTGTCTATGCGGCAAACTGGTGCCCATCGACTCCCTCACTCCTGTACTTCTAGCTCTTATGTGGCTAGGAAGTGTGTTTGGGTCAGTGCTGGAATCAAAATGGAGAATTCCCTAATTTTCTGGTATTTGAGAGTGGGGTTTTCAAAAGCGATAGGGAGTCAAGCACCCAACTCCCATAGGAGTCAATGGGCGACTATTTTAAGATGGTAGTTGGGTGTATAATTCCCTTAAGCCCCTTTGAAAATCCCATCTTGTATTGTCTATCACAGTATAATGCCATAGTTAAAATTAATGTTTTGTAGGAACCCGTATTCTCTGCTTTAATTGTGCACTAGCTATTTATTGATTGATTTGCTGGGTGGGGAATATGTGTTTTGCCATCATTAGAAACATTTAGGGGAATTAACAGTGTGAGTACAGCTGATATGGGATGCTGGCCTCTCTTGTTGTCCATCATCTAGATACTCCCCACTCACTTTCTTTGATCTATTGACATTTTGCAGGTGAAAATATGTGGAGAGTGGGAGCAAGTGGCCATCTCAAGACAGAAGCAGGACCAGTAAGCAGTGTTATGGCAGGTGATATTACAAATAGTCTTGCCAGTTCTTTTTGTTAGTGTGCAAGCAATTATTCATCCTGGGGAAGACATACTGTGTGTTGTTGTTAGCTTTATTATGCAAAGTTCTGGATAGAGGGACCTGTGCAAGCAGTGTGAGAGTTTGCTCTTTGCCCTGTACTCTGACTGGAGTCAATTCTTGAGGTAGGGTTGCTCCCTAGAAACTGAGAATTGGCATTGGGCTGAGATCCTGCATGCTCTGTGGCCATTTCTATTCCAGGACTGGAGGATGTAAATAAAAACAAGTTACACTTAGAATATCCCCACACTTCACATTGCTGATTTCTCTTTCAACAGGAAGCCAGCCTGCAAGTTCCCAGACATCTTCAACCACTTGGGAGAATGATGACAGCAGGAAGCTTTGCCCACAAGAATGGAAAGGGAAGCTGAGCTCTCAAGAAGAGCTTGGATTTTGGATAGACATCTGGGGCAAAGCTCAGATGTACAAGGCTCCATTGCCTGCCATATAACAGGACCTGAGAAAAAGTCTCACTGAGGGAGAAAGCAGAAAGCTTTCTAAGAAGGGGCCAGCAGTTGGAGCACAGGCCAACCAGAAGAACATGCAGTAGGTAGTGGTAGGGAGCAGGGAGAGGAAGGGGTGATGAGAAGTCATCATTTTAGGGGACAGAGCGCATGTGTTGTGTCTTGTGCAGCCCCAAGCACAGAATCATAGAAGTGTAGGGCTGGAAGGGACCATGAGAGGTCATCAAGTCAGCGCTGTGGCAGGAACAAGTAAACCTAGACCATCTCTGACAGCTGTTTGTCCAACCAAATTCTGCAAGGACAGGGATTGCACAGCCTCCCTTAGTAACCTACTCTAGTTCTTAACTATCCTTATAATGAGGAAGATTTTCCTAATATCTAACCCAAAGCCCCCTTGCTGCAGAATAAGCTGATTATGATGCTATTATGACGATCTTGAGGCCATACTGAGTGGGGATCCCACCACCAATGGATACCTTGTGAGCTCCAGGAACTGCAGACTGAAGGAGCAGCTCCCTTAGGAGGGGGAACATGGAGGATGTGGGGCTGACCAAGAGCCAGGACTTCTTCAAGACCCAGCTGAACCCAGAGAGAAAACCTATTGAGAAAGGGGATGAGAACTCAGATAGGTGCAAATTTACTGCATTACTGTACACCCTTCTATTTTGTTTTCTCCCAGGCCCCTGCAACTCCCTCTCCACACCCTTCTCCACTTATCTTCTGCTGTCTGCTAACCCCTTAAATTAACAATGCCTGTCTGTACAGTTGTTTATCGGTGAGCTCTGCTGGGGTATCTTTGAGGATCACCCCTTGTATCCCTGCTGAGACGCTCACCATGATAAGGAGGAAAAAGAGAAAACAGGCAAGAGAAGACCTGTTTTCAGAACTGATCAAGACTGCCAGTCCAGAGCCTGTGAGACCCAGAAGTTATAGGACCACAGCTGGTTGATGAAATACAAAGATCAAGAGGGATGACAGAAGGACAGACAGGTGCACCAAGACATCCTGCAGCTCCTCAAACACCACACACAAAGGCTTGAACACATTATGGAGCAAAGCACCAAAAGGGCAACACCCCAGGAATCACAACACTGCCTGGACAGCAACACCTTCTTCGCAGGGCCATAACCCCCCTGCTCTATCCCCAAGACACCAGCACTCCTTACAGCAGTATCCCTTCTGCTCAACCCCGGGAGATAATAAGGAGAACTGCTTTGAATATACCTACACAGACCTGTGATGCAGCTCAGTGTGGCCAGCACCTAGCACTTCTTTTTTTAGTAGTTTATTATTGGGAAAAAAAAAGTTCTATTTTGTGAAAAAAACCACATTTATTTACATTGTCTTTAAATCAGGAGACACAACCCCCTCAATGCAATAGCTTCACGAAGATTAATAAGTCAGTTAATTACTGTATGTGCAATAACACAAAGGGTCTCTATATTGCACTCACGGGGTATGATTGCAGCTCAATTAGTACAACCACCCTGCGAGTAATCACCCAGGGTTCTGGGCATCACTGCCCCAGTACCCAGCTACCTAGATTAAAGCTAGCTCAAGTGGGTCTACTGGAGGTGCAATCTTGTGATTGCAGTATAGACATACCCAAAGTAACACACTGAATGGCGATAGCACACTGTCAAAGTGTGCTCTTAAGACTCCCTCCATACACATCTCATCTCCATGGGCTCTAGTAACTAGCCTTGTGTCAGGCTATGTGTCTGTCTGCTGATTTTCCATCTGTCCACCTCCCTGCTCCACCCTGGTGGTAGCATCGCCCCCTTGTCCTCACAGATATTATGCATAACACAACATACATCGACAGCGAAGGCATCCGAATGAGAACTCACTCTGCTGAAATAGCGATGTGGCTAGCAATATGCTGGCAGACTTTTGGCTGGTACTGATTTCCAGTGCAGACAAGCCCTCACAAAAGTAGAAGAGGGAGAGCGCAAGAAAGGAATGAGGACAGGGAAGGAAGAGAGAGGTCAGCACTAGTGGCAGCCGAAAGGGAAGCAGATTTTCCTCACTGAATGAGGTTTAATTTCTATAGGAAGGCTGTTCTCTCCCCTCGTTATGTCACAACTCCCATGAGAGCTCTGCTGTGGAATGAGGGGAATAAGAAGTCCTGATTGGACATCCCAGCCATAGACTGTAGCCAAACATGGAATCCAGCCCTTTCCTCTGAATGACTTTGACATGCTGTGACCTGGCGCACGGGGCAGGAGCACCACCCAGGTTTGGCTTGGCAACCCCTCCATCACAACAGGGAGGCAGAGCCAAATTTGAGTGAATTACATTGTGACCTGGCACATGGGGTGACAGCACCACTCAGCGGCATGATGGTGAGGAGGGGGCATGGCCAGGCCAGCTTTGAGCGAGTAGTGTTGTGACCTGGAGCACTCAGATTAGGTGTAGAGGCTGATGGGTCAGGCTGGCTGGGAAGAGCCAAATTCCCCCCCCCCCAATTTAAATGACACTCCGCAGCCCCTAGGTTGACATTTCTCTTCTAGATACCACATGGCTCCATGATAGCCAAGTCTCTCATGATCATTAATGTATTTATCCCACCATACCTCTGTGAGGGAGTGAAGTATTCACTTTTTGCAGGTAGAGGAATTGAGGTACATACTCTTGGGGGAATTCTGCGCCAAAAAATAAAAATTTGGCGCACAATATTTTAAAATTCTGCAAATTTTATTTGTCAAAACAACATTACATAATCACACCAGTTTCAATTATTTTGGTAATTTATTTCAAAATACCTGTCAGCAAGTATGGCTGTAGCAATACAGATACACACAAAAGTTATGAGTTTTAAAAAACAAAGAAAAAAACTTAATTTTGCAAAGCACACCCAGCATTCAAAAGAAGCCATACAATTTGCCACAGATAAATCCCAAGGATGGAATGGGAACTAGGAAGTACTGTTGTTTACACTGTTCTATCTCAGCTGTCAAAATTCCACTTATTTTCATTACTCATATGGTGAGTATAAAAAAAGGCATTAGCTGCCTCCAGTTGTCCTTGAAGAAATAACTGTGGAAGGGAAATAGAGTAACAGATAATGGATACCTAAGGTCTCAGATATGCAATACAAAGTTCAGTCCTATTTGTCCCCATATAGAAATAAAATCCTGTCACACAATAATGATTAGAATCACTCCAGAGTCCAGCTGAGAAGATATATAAGTGCACACAGATTAAATCAAAGAACAAAAGTGTTGCTTGTCCAACAATAGATGTGCTGATTCAGTCTCAGCAGTACAATACCAGCCATGCACCTATTGAGATCATGCTCCAGATAGCTAATTTACATGATTATCAAAATGGTTATAATCAGAATGACAATAATTCATCTAGCAAAAGCTTCCTGGGTTCTGGTATGGAAAAGTGCATGGCAATCAAAGTTCTTCACACATGGGGTGCCAGAGCCTAGAACAGGGGCGGGCAAACTACGGCCTGGGGGCTGCATCCAGCCTGCACCCCCAGCTGGAGCCCCCCACACACCCCAACCCCCTGCCCCAGCCCAGAGCCCCCACCCACACCCTGAACTCCTCATTTCTGGCCCCACCCTAGAGCCTACAACCCCAGCTGGAGCCCTCACCCCCTCCCACACCCCAACCCACAATTTCATGAGCATTCATGGCCCACCCTACAATTTCCATACCAAGATGTGGCCCTCGGGCCAAAATGCTTGCCCACCCCTGGCCTAGAAGCTCCTAAGCAAGATATGGTCCCATTCTGCTAGGTATTATATGCACATAGTAAGAAACATTCACTGCCCCAAACAGCTTGCAAGCTATATTGAGAAGACATACAAACGGTGGGAGTGGAAATAGAGGCAAAGAGAAGTGAAGTGACTTGCCCCACGTCACGCCAATGACAGAGCTGGGAACAGAACCCAGATCTCCTGATTCCCAGTTCAGGGCCTAGCCACCATGCTGCCTCTGAAAATAAAAGTGTATATACATTGGCACCTAGAGGGATGGTTGGATTGCAAATGCATAGTTAAGCACAAAAATAGATAAGCCAGAAAGAAAAGCAACTTTCATAGCATGCATATGCATCCATCTTTGTGTCTTCAATGATGCAGCAATTGCACCTTTGTGCTTTTATTATGTTGGTACCTAGGTTTCTCAACAACTTTAACAAACTCAGAGCTGGTAGGTAAGGTCCTTGGGAAGAAAATCTAAGGGAAAAGGGAATTCAGAAGAGCTGGCAGTTTCTCAAGGAGACCGTATTAAAAGCAGGCGGCAGAGCTCCTCCTCTGAAGCTGCGTACTCGGCAGCAGGGGTCCTTCTCCTCCAGGTCTTCGGGGCACTTCGGCGGCAGGTCCCGGAGCAAGTGAAGGACCCACCGCCGAATTTCCACCGAAGACACGGAGCGGAAGAAACCCCTCTGGGCGGCCCTGGTTCTCGGTGGCGTTTCCGCGGCCACTTTTCTTCCCACCCAGAGGAATCGCCACCAAAATTCCACCGAGGGCAACGAAATGCCGCCCCCCACATCCTGCCGCCCTAAGCAACCGTCTAAGGTCACCTAGTGGAAGCACCGGCCCTGATTAAAAGCACATCTGCCAACTAACCCAATGCAGAGGAAAGATAGGAAAAATATTAAGAGGCCAATATGGCTCCATCAGCAGCTCTTTAATGACCTGAAAATCAAAAAAAATCCTACAACGAGTGTAAACATGGATGAACTGCTAAGGAGAAGTACAAGAGACTAGCACAAGCATGTAGTGACAAAAATCAGAAAGGCTAAGGCACAACATGAGTTAAACCTAGCACAGGACATAAAAGGCAGTAAGGGAAGGTTCTTTAAATACATTAGGAGCAAAAGAAGTGTAGGTCCTCTACTTCATGGAAAGGAGCACTAATAACTAAATAACTAATGACATCAAGAAAGCTGAGGTGTTGAATGCGTATTCTGCTTCAGATTTCAGTAAAAAGGTTAATGGTGACTGTAGTGGTTTTGGGCCAAGGTTCAGCCCTCCGCGGGGCTGTGGGGTATCCCACTGCCTTGCTCTGGTCCGGCGGCAGTCGGGGACCGCAGACCCACAGTTAGGGGCTCAGGCCCGTAAGCAGGGGCTGAGCCAAGAGGTCCGAACGCAGGCCCTTAAGCAAGGGTTGAGGCAAAGTCTATAGCAGCCCAGGCCTTAAGTTAGGGCGGGGCAGTAATCAAATAGTCAATCAGAGGCCCAGGTCCCTAAGCAGGGGCGGGTCAGTAGCAAATAGTCAATCAGAAACCCAGCCTCTCTAGGCTAGGGAAAAAGAGGGAGTCTGCCACCCAAGGAGTGGGTGGCAGGGGGGACACAGGCCCTCCCACTCCACTGCGTCCCAGCCTGGGGCCCTAGCAGCGGCGGAAACTCGCTGCTGTCAGTAGGGATCCTGGCCGCAACACACTGACATCGGCTCTGGCAGTGCAGCAGCCAGACTGGGGTTGGCTGCCCCCGGGCTACTTCCACACTCCCCCTCGTATGGTACCTGGGCCGTCTTACTGTCCTCGGTGCTCTCCACCAGCATCGGCTCCTCAGGGTACTGGGCGAAGGGCAGGCTCGGGTCCTCCTCGGGGTAGCTGGCACGGGGCAGGCTTGGCTCCTCCTCGGGATAGCTGGAACGGGGCAGGCGTGGCCAGTCCTCCTCAGGGTAGCGGGAGAGGGGTAGGCTCGGCAGGCCTGGTAAGTCAGCAGGCCGGTTGCGGCCTGCGGCTGTCTCCCAAGCGGGAGCTCAGCCAGAGACGTCTGCTGTCTCCGCCGGCGTGAGCTCTGCAAGCAGGCTTTTATACTTCCGGGTCGGCACCTGACCTCCAAAGGGTGGGCACCGGACCCGGTGGCTCCGCCCACATCGGGATTAGGGGAGGTTCAGCCCTCCTCGGGGCTGTGGGGTATCCCACCACCTCGCTACAGTGACCAAATAATATTAATTGCGTTGAGTAACAACAAAAGGGAAAGAACGTACATCAAAATAGGGAAAGAACAAGTTAAAAAATATTTAGATAAATTAGTTGTACAGTATTCAAATTGGCAGGCCTGATAAAATTCATCCTAGTATACTTAAGGAACTAGCTGAAGCATCTTGGAACCGTTAGCAATTATCTTCGAGAACTCATGACTAGGGCCCTACCAAATTCGTGGCCATAAAAACGTGTCACGGACCAGGAAATCTGGTCTTTCGTATGCTTTTACACTATATTATACAGATTTCACTGGTCTCCCTGTGTTTCTCAACTTGGGACCCAAAAGGGAGTTGCAGGGGGGGTTGCAAGGTGTTTTTTTTGTGGGGGGGAGGGAAATCGGGATATTGCCACCCTTACTTCTGTGCTGCCTTCATAGCTGGGTGGCCAGAGAGTGGCAGCTGCTGGCCAAGGGTCCAGCTCTACAGGCAGCAGTGCAGAAGTAAGGGTGCCAATACCATACTATGCCATCCTTACTTCTGTGCTGCTGCTGGCGGTGGCTCTGTCTTCAGAGCGGGGCTCCCGGCCAGCAGCCACTGCTCTCCAGTTGCCCAGCTCTGAAGGCACCGGCGCCGCCTACAGCAGTAAAGGGCAGCAATACTGCACCGCCTCTATAATAACATGACCACCCCCCACTCCTTTTTGGGTCAGGCCCCTACAATTACAACACTGTGAAATTTCAGATTTAAGTAGCTGAAATCATGAAATTTACTATTTTTAAAATCCTTGACAGTGAAATGGACAAAAAATGGACTGTGAATTTAGTAGGGCCCTACTCATGATGAATGGCAGAGGATTGGAGAAGGGCAAATATAGTACCTATATTTTAAAAAGGGGAACAAAGATGACCCATGGAATTATAGACCATCAGCCTAACTTTGATACTTGGAAAGATACTGGATCAAATTATTAATCAATCAATCAGTTTGTAAGCACCTAGACGATAATAGAGCTATAGTGAATAGCCAGCATGGATTTGTCAAAGAAGCTATTCTGCCATCAGAAACAGGAAACCCAGAAGAAAGTGGAGGGACATTACATAATGATAAATGACATGGACTAAACCCAGGGAGTCAAAAAAAGGAGTGAGGTCAGACCGAGGGGATGCATTCAGGTGTGTTTCTTGTGCTTTTTAAGAGGAAAGTGTTTAGGATTAAGAAATTCCTTGGTTGCTGTTTTACTGCCCTATTGTCCCTGAAGGAGGGAAATAGATAACCAGAGCTCCCACAGATAGGTGCCGCTGAGCGAGGAGGAGAAAAGTGTCTGAGGTACTGGTTCCAGGGTCTAGGTGACTGGACTGCAGGATTCTACTGCCCAAGAAGGGTTTTAGACACAGGGAGTGCACCTGAGTGACTCAGAGCTAGGAACAGTGATCAGTCACTACTAGATCGAGGGAATTTAGCAACAGGTGGGATTCAGTGGCTGGGTCCAATAGCAGCAGACTAGTGTCTGTTCAGAGAGACAGACTGGGCCCAGTTGGGACAGTGAGATTTTATTAATTTGATCCAGGGCAATGTTCTGCCCAGTTGTGCTACTGAATAACTTTAATTGACTATAATGAGAGTTAAAAGCATGAACTGCTGAGATAATTGGGCCCAGATGTTTTCCAGCAAAACACAGGGCCTGATCCTGCCCGTTGCTGAATGCCTCCAAGGCTCATTGACTTCAGAACTAAATTTAGCTTGCTATGGTCTATCCAGTCAACATGAGTTGTGGCTGCTACATACAGGTCCACCTTCCATTTTAAATATTCAGCATTCTAAAAGGTATGCCACATAGCAATTAGGACATCTGCTCCTGGGGAGATTTCTATTTGCATATTAAATTTAATGCTTTCTCAAAAAGCACTGAAAGCAAATAAGAGATGCTGACAGTATGAGAACTTTCTAAGACCATACACCAGTATAAAATTTCCAAAGGTTAATAGTTGTGCTTAGCCACATAAATGACAGATTTTCTGTTTAAATGTCTAGGATTATTAGGGTACATCTACACTACAGCGGGGAGTCAATTTAAGATACGCAAATTCAGCTACGTGAATAGCGTAGCTGAATTCGACGTATTGCAGCCGACTTACCCCGTTGTGAGGACAGCGGCAAAATCGACTTCTGCCGCTTTTTGTCGGCGGCGCTTACTACCACCTCCGCTGGTGGAGTTAGAGCGCCGATTTGGGGATCGATTGTCGCGTCCCAACGGGACGCGATAATCGATCCCCGAGAGGTCGATTTCTACCCGCCGATTCAGGCGGGTAGTATAGACCAGACCTTAGAAAGACAGGGTGGGTGAGGTAATATCGTTTGTTGGATCAACTTCTGTTGGTGAGAGAGGCAAGATTTTGAGCTACACCGAGTTCTTCATCAGGTCTGGGAAATGTATTCAGGGTGTCACAGTTAAATACAAGGTGGAACAGATTGTTTAGCATAAGTAGTTAACATAAGGATACCATTCAAGGTGAAGCGGACTGTTAACACCCTTCCAGTCACAGGGGAGAAAGGAAGCGGGGGAAGGGGTTGTTAGTGAGTGAGACAGGGTGTGCGTACTCTGCACTGGAGAAGAAAGGGTTAACCCCACACGGTTGGTGACGGAAGTCCCGCCCCTCAGGTCGTGCTGGGCATGCTCCAACTGCTGCCTCAGTATAAAAGGGAGCAGCCCAGCTCATTCTGGACTGAATGCCAGAGAGGAAGGACCTTCAGCTGAAACTCCAGCTGAAGACTGCCACAGCCCTTGCCTGCAAGAGCCAGAGACCCTGCGAGCCGATTTGGAGGTGTTAAGGCTGCTTCCCCACTCTGAACTTTAGGGTACAAATGTGGGGGCCTGCATGAAAACTTCTAAGCTTAACTACCAGCTTAGATCTGGTCCGCTGCCACCATTCCCAAGTGGATTCCCTTCCCTGGGAAACCTTGAGAAACTCTTCACCAATTCCCTGGTGAATACAGATCCAAACCCCTTGGATCTTAAAACAAGGAGAAATTAACCATTCCCCGCCTTCCTCCCACCAACTCCTGGTGAATACAGTTCCAACCCTCTTGGGATCTTAAAACAAGGAGAAATTAACCATCCCCCCTCCTTTCTTTCACCAACTCCTGGTGAATACAGATCCAACCCCCTTGGATCTAAAAACAAGGAAAAATCAATCAGGTTCTTAAAAAGAAGGTTTTTAATTAAAGAAAAAGGTAAAAATCATCTCTGTAAAATCAGTATGGAAAATAACTTTACAGGGTAATCAAACTTAAAGAGCTCAGAGGACCTCCCTCTAGCCTCAGGTTCAAAGTATAGCAAACAAAGATAAACACTCTAGTAAAAGGTACATTTACAAGTTGAGAAAACAAAGATAAAAACTAACACGCCTTACCTGGCTGTTTACTTACAAGTTTGAAATATGAGAGACTTGTTTAGAAAGATTTGGAGAACCTGGATTGATGTCTGGACCCTCTCAGTCCCAAGAGCGAACGAACTCCCAAACAAAGAGCACAAACAAAAACCTTCCCCCCCCCCCCCCCGCGACAAGATTTGAAAGTATCTTGTCCCCTTATTGGTCCTTTGGGTCAGATGCCAGCCAGGTTACCTGAGCTTCTTAACCCTTTACAGGGAAAAGGATTTTGGAGTCTCTGGCCAGGAGGGATTTTATAGTACTGTACACAGGACAGCTGTTACCCTTCCCTTTATAGTTATGACAGGAGGCCTGGAGCCCAAGGAGCCCCAAAGGACCACCCGCACTGAGGAGTTTGGAGACCCTGACATCCCACAGACAGCAGTTTCTGGAACTACAGTACGCCAGGGAGACTAACTGCGGTGATATTGCCACCCTGCCCCACCTCAAAGGGGGGTGGGGTGTGCATACACTGCGACAGTGGGTTACAGATTGTTGTAATAAACGATAAATACAGGGTCTTTGTTCAGTCTAACAATGTTATGAATTTCAGCTCCCAGACATCTTTTGAATATGCTGTGCGGGTTTCCTTTGAAGATGGAGGACTGATCAGATATGGAGTGATTGCTTTGTGAAAAGTGTTCATCCACAGGTGATATGGAGTTTTTGGCTTTTATCATTTTCCTTAGCATGGTGATACTGTGGTTTCACCAACATGCAATAAATGCCACAATAATAGCTATTGGATGAGGTACACCACATGTTGTGATAGGCCTGTTTAGGACCCATGGATCTTGAACGGTGTGTTGTGCGGGGTGATGATCAGTGTAGATATGTCTACAGGTTTTGCATCTGTTGTTCTGGCAGGATCTGGTGCTGCTTTGAGTTGGTGTCCTGGTCTGTGGGGACCTTATTTCAGTTGATAAGCTTGGAGGGTTGTCTGAAGGCCAGAAGAGGGTGTTCAGGAAAGATTTCTTTCAGGAAGAGGTTCATTGATTATGGGTTGTAGATTGAGGATACCCCAAATCGGTTCCAATTTGGGTGGTAGGTGACAACTAGGAGCGTGCAATTGGAGGGGGGTTTATTTCTGATTGAAGCAGATTCAAGGAATTTGGATGGCCCATTCCATGATGTAATCTACTTCTCTGTTGGAACATTGTTTGGTATAGGTAGTTTTCAGTGCAATAAGGTGTATAGCCCATACTTTCTGCTTGGAGCATATTCTGTGGTATCAGAATGCCTGGTTGTAGATAACAGATTTCTTGGTGTGTTTGGGGTGGTTTCTGGATCTATGATGGCAGGTGTGGTTATCTGTGGGTTTCTGGTATATGTGGGTTGTCTATCGGATCCCTTTATTGAAGCTGATGCTAGCGTGGGAGTATTCCAGAGAGTTTAGTGGACAGATGGTGATTGTTGAAGTTGTGGTGGAAGTCTGAGGGAATTGAAGTCATCTATCCAGAAGATGAAAATCATCTATGTATGTCAGGTATATCACCAGGTTCATGGTGCATTTATCCAGAACTTCTTCAAGGTGGCCCATGAAGCAGTTGACATATTGGGGAGCCATCCTAGTACCATGATTTGGGCAAAACTCCATAACCCCCTGCCTGCCTTTCCTCTCCCTCCCTCTGCCCCGCCCCCATGACTAGAGGGGTGTTATCAGGCCACTTCACATTGAATAGTCCCTTGATGCATTAACTACATATGTGAAATAACCTGTTCCACCTTGTACTCAGTGTCAATTAAATACATTTCCGAGACCTGAAGAAGAGCTCTATATAAGCTTTCGACTTCTCTCACACCTATAGAAGTTGGTCCAATAAAAGATATTACCTCACTCACCTTGTCTCCAATATCTTGGAACCAACATGGTTACACCACCACATGGGTATATTATTGTTATGATTAAAACACAGAAAAGAAACATGTGACTATCTGCATAAATCATAAAGCCACTTTAACTGAATGGACCTATGATTATTAAATTCAAGCCTTACTTTCTATTTCCCTCTTAAAATAAAAGGGAATTACACTGCTTTGACAAAGCAGTTTAGCCTTGAGCAAAAACTGAAGTGGAAGACACTTGTGTACAGACAACAGTTAATGACTTTACAAGTCACTAAATACCTCTGCAAACCTCTGGTGGTTTTCATAATACAATACTTTGAATCCTGTTCTTGTTAGAAATACTCCTGACTAATTAGCCAGGTAATCCTAAAACTATCTTTCTTTCTAATCCACATGGATTCATTCAAGCTATTACCAGTAAAATAGGCACTCTCTCTGTAATTATATCCAAATAACTGGTTTAGAGTTCATGGCCTTAAATTATAAAGCCGGATAATGCATAAGTGTCTCTAGAAGGGTTTGTTTCAAATTTATCTAGAGTCCTTGACAATTTTGATACTATGCAACAGGTTCCCCCTAGTTCCCGCTGGAATCTCTAGGAAGTATGTTATTGTATTTTGTTTACACCTGTTGTCAGTTAGGTGGGTGTGTGCTTTCTCCATATACTGTCCCAGCCCTGCTCAGATAGTTGGTTCAGACGACCTTGATAGTACTACCTAGAAAGAATGACCGTTAGCATAATTTGGTGTCAGAGACACTTGGCCAGGTTTCTTGCCATCAAGACACAATACTAGCACCCTGGCTCTGAGGTTACAGGTACACTAACACTTTAAAAAAAAATCTTAGTTAATTAAGTTTTAGTTAAGTTTAGAAGAGTATTGGTTAAAATATTATACATACAGATATGAATAGAGTTCTTAGGTCAGTTTCATAGCAGAGATGGTGAGCTTTAACGTTGCAAAGAGTCCTTTCCAGAATCCATTCTATAACTATTGGTTGCAGTCCAATATCCAGGCAAACCAGAATGGACCTGGAGACCTCAGTCTTGCAACTCAAACTTTCCCTAATGAAGCTTAAGCAGATCTGAGATAAAAGGATCAAGGCTTTAGAGTTCTTTTTATAGATGTCTAGCAGCCTCCTGACAGCATGCACTCCTGGGGTGAACAATAGTGGCTTTGAAGTAACCTCCTATTTCCTAAGTACCACTGATAATTAGCTGCATGGATTAGCATAAGGCAACTGCCCATCTCCTGCCTATAGATAGTTTATTACATACTTCAAAGAGAGAAGACAGTAATATTACTACATTCACAGTTCATCTAAATTTTAACATCTCCTTTTGACCTCTGAATTAACAAAATACAGTGATAGGAATCATTCGGTTACATTACATATATATTGTTAGATGACAAACACATAAATACATAACTACGATACCCACAGGAGGAAATAAGGAAACAGATCAACAGAGCCAGACGGGTACCCAGAAGCCTCCTACTGCAAGACAAGCCCAAGAAAGAAACCAACAGAACTCCACTGGCCATCACATACAGTTCCCAGCTAAAACCTCTCCAATGCATCATCAGTGATCTACAACCCATCCTGGACAACGATCCCTCACTTTCACAGGCCTTGGGTAGCAGGCCAGTCCTCACCCATAGACAACCCACCAACCTGAAGAATATTCTCACCAATAACTACACACCACACCATAGTAACTCTAACTCAGGAACGAATCCATGCAACAAACCTCGATGCCAACTCTGCCGACATATCTACACCAGCGACACCATTACGGGACCTAACCAGATCAGCCACACCATCACCAGTTCATTCACCTGCATGTCCACCAATGTAATATACGCCATCAGATGCCAGCAATGCCCCTCTGCTATGTACATCGGCCAAACTGGACAGTCCCTACATAAAAGGATAAATGGACACAAATCAGATATTAGGAATGGCAATATACAAAAACCTGTAGGAGAACACTTCAATCTCCCTGGACACACAATAGCAGATTTAAAGGTAGCCATCCTGCAGCAAAAAAAGCTTCAGGACCAGACTTCAAAGAGAAACTGCTGAGCTTCAGTTCATCTGCAAATTTGACACCATCAGCTCAAGATTAAACAAAGACTGTGAATGGCTATGGCTAGCCAACTACAAAAGCAGTTTCTCCTCCCTTGGTGTTCACACCTCAACTGCTAGAAGAGGGCCTCATCCTCCCTGATTGAACTAACCTCGTTATCTCTAGCCTGACTCACTCTTGCTTGCATATTTATACCTGCCTCTGGAAATTTCCACTACATGCATCCGACAAAGTGGGTATTCACCCCGAAAGCTCATGCTCCAATACATCTGTTAGTCTATAAGGTGCCACAGGACTCTTTGCTGCTTTTATAAAAACAATAGTTATCTACTAATGTTTCTAAAGGTTGAATCTGTGTCAATTAGCTGGCTAGCTGTGTAACTCTTTCTAGCCCTGTGTCACACCATCTTGAAATTATATTTCAAAATAGGTTTCCAAACCAGGACAAAAAAATACAAAGTATCAAAATTTGTCATGGAATAGACAAATTCCAAAAAAAATCAGTTAAGTGTTAATGTTTTGTTTCAGCTTGGTTCAACATTAATCTGTCACCCAGAGCTGCCATGATGTCTTATGGGGGTTGTAGTTCCAGTGCTTCATCCCTGCATTCTCCTTTATTGAACCAAGCTCCCTGGCCAGACTTCACTTCCCATGATGCAATGTAATCATGTGATTCCTATTAGATGCTGCATCAGTTCAGAGGAATGATCACAGTGCAGCATGGGAGATGTAGTCTACCCAAGAATCCTGGTTCACAGACATTAACCTGCTATACTTTTTCTTAATTTATTTAAAAGATACAATCTTTTACTCACTGATCTTTCCTGAAAGTTTCTCACACAGAATTTCTGCTCCATGTGAACTACTTCTAATCCACCTTAAACTCTTGGGTTAGGAACTAGGAACTGTTAGGAACAGTTACATAAAATAAATGCACAAAAAATAGCATGAATCTGACTTGCAATGACTTGGGGATTTTATTATTCATTATGCAAGTGTATTGAGGCAGCCACTAGGTAGATTTGAAAACAGTCACAAATGGAGAGTTTCAGGAGTTCTAGCACAGATTAGAGGGAAAAGCACACCAGAAGTGCCACATTTCACTTTTCATAATTCTCATGTGTAAAAAGTTTATCATCCAGTCAGGGAGCAGAAACAATGTCATGTGATTTGTGGCCACACACCACTAATAATAAATAGTGCATATTTGAAGTGAATAGTTTGTTACCTATCAAAATATTGCTCAAGCTATTAAGCAAATATCTATGAACAACAAATATAATTAAAGAAAATGATTATTCAAGAACAATTTGCTAGCTGCATAAGGGAATAAATGCATCATGTTCAATGGAACTGAAGTCACAGAGCCAATGTGCCCTGGGGGCAGGGTAATTGATGGGACACCAGCGGAATAGGGAACACGGGGAGTTAGGCTGGAAGCAATTCAGCTACATGAACAGAGCAGTCTACAGGAATAAATAAAGTTTCCGTTGTTCAACTTAAACTGCCTTCAGCTTCACATTTTGTGCATGAAACACGGTGGCAGCATCTGAGCTGTGATTTGTCTGCAGTGCAGCAACTGGCAGCATGAGCCAGGGAACTCAGTCTGAAGCACCCCAGATCCCTGGCTTTGAGACAGAAGCCTAACCCAGCAAGGAACCTGGTGCAAGGAGGAATTTGAGCTGTACACAGACCTGGCCATGCAGAAGGACAACATCAGGAAAAATAAAATTTACTTTACCTTATTAGGGAACAAGACAGAGAGGTGTGCAGCACACTGAAATTCACCACTGTCCCGAGCCTCACAGCAGTCCTAGGAGCCCTGGGGACCTATAGCTCCCCAAAGCAGAACAAAACTGACCTCCAGTGAAAAACCTGCATCATGCCACAATCTGAAGGGGAGAAGATAGTATGTGCATAAGGCAGTAGCATAGGGATCTGACTGCTACATGCCATTTTGGGGGCTTGACAGACTCCCTGATTCGGGACAGGATAGTCTGTGCCACTTGGGATCACCTCCAGTGGAAGCAGTTGCTCCAGAAAGGCAACCTCACATTTGAACAGATACTTAGACATGGGGCATGCAATGGAAGCCAGGAGAGACAAGAGACAATACCAATCTCTGTGCAGGCAACAATGTTAATAGAGAAATGCCATCTGATATCAGCTGGAAAGTGGGGCCTCCTGCAATGTGATTCCTTGGGGTGAATTGGACCCAAAGGCAGCCATAATGTAATGATATACAGTAAGTGCATAATGCAGGAAATGTGACCTCACAATAACTGAAGCAAGAAATTTCAGCTGGTACCAGCTGAAGTTTGTGGTGGTAGATGGTAAGCACCACAGGCCATCCAAGCCATGGCTTTGATCTGGGTGCAGCATCAGAGTTTCATAGCTGCAGAGCAAGAAGGAAAAGGGGGAGTCCCATCAACAAGGGAGACCATTTTAAATGCATAGGGGGATGTTTTCAGAGGTGATAGATGCCTTGAAGGAAAGCTGCAACTGGAGGTAGAACCTATGTGCTTACCAAAAAGGAAAATTCCAGTTGCACTACATAGTCTAACAAATAAGGAGCTTGAAAGTCTGCAGAGCCAGGGTATCCTAGCACATGTAGAGACCAGTACAGCCTGAGTAAGCACCATGGTGGTGGTAAAGAAGCTATCAGGCAAATTACACATCTGCATAGGTTCAGCATCTTTGGTTCTGTCATTAAAAAAATGCCACTATTCACTGCCCACAATGACATCTTTCAGAACTTTCTAGAGCCAGAATCTTTACTGTCTGATGTGAGGAAGAGGTTTTGGTACACAGAGGTTAAGACGAGAAGGGACCACTTTAGTCTGATCTCTGATATATCACAGGCCACCAACACCACCCAGTACCTGCACTCTAAAACCCAACATTTGAAATTAGACCAAACTATTAAATGCCAGGATAAAGAGTCCAGCATTCTGACAAGCTTTGCAACAACATTTGGTCACTATGGATGCCTGCGCATGCCAAAGGGCATATGCCCAGCACTCTGTGTTCCAGAGAAGACTCACCCTAGTGCTGGAATGACCGCCTGTGGATGTCCTCATTGTAGGTGAAGAGACCAATGATCCAGGAACTGATGGAGACTGACAAAACTACAAGCTTTTCTACAGTGATTCAGGGACAAGAATATAAATTCAACCTAAAAAAAAAAAAAAAAAGACTCAAACAGCACGAGGTGACACATTTGACATCTGCTCACAGCAGAGGGAGTGAAAACAGATTCCGACAAGATCAAGGCAGTCAGAGACATGCCAACTCCAGTGGGTGTGAAAGGGAACAGTGCTTCATAGGAATGAAAGAATTTCTGTCCAGGTTTGGGCCACACCTGGCTGCAGCAGCAGAACCTGTACATCAGCTCACAAAGCAAGATGATGAGTGGGCTGGACAATTCCCCAACAGCAGGCATTTGACTCTGAAACAAATGATAAGATGCCCCTGTCCTGAAATACTAGCAGCCTGGAGAGGCAATGACACACTAGTGTGATAAAGGATTGGGTGTAGCTCTGTTACAGGAACAGCCAGTCGCTTATGCCAGCAGAGCCCTGACAGACTGAACAGGGGTACAACCAAATAGAAACAGCTTCCAGCTGTGGTGTTTGAAGTGAAGTGATTCCATCAGTATAGCTATGGCCAATCAGTAATAGTGCAATCAGACCACAAACCCCTAGAGATAATCGTGGCAAAGCCCTTTTAGTGCTCCAAAGAGATTGCAGTACATGTTGATACACCTCAAACTCTACCAGGTAGAGACCAGATATTGTCCAGGATGATTACTAATGTTAGCTGACATCTGGAGCTGGGCATATATACCCAGCATCAGAGAGTTTGGGGACAGATCAGGACACAGTGCAGCATGTTAATGGATTCAATCTCCCAATTTCAACAGTGAAGCTGGTGGAAATCAGAGAGGCTACAAGCAGTCAAGAAAGCAATACTAGCAGGGTAGTCAGAAGACAAAAGCCAAGTACTGGTAGGAGCAGAACTATATTTTCAAATTAAAGATGAGCTGAATGTGGAGGATGGAATCATATTTTGAGGTCTGAGAGCTGCTGCCTGCAAATCCTTACATAATGTTATTTAAAAAAAAATGCCTCACACTGTGACATTGAAAGCTGTCTTGGTGTGTTTGCTGGCCAGGAATGAACATGCAATTCTGCTCCTGAAAAGAAGGGCATGATCCCTGCTGATCATGTGATAAACCACCAGCAGAAAGAGACTCTTACCACGAGCTGGCCACCTGACCATCAGAAAAGGCAGAGCGGATTCATTTACTTTCAGTAAAAGGCAGTACTTGGTTGAAATGGACTATTACTCAGATTTTTGGGAGGTCAGTGCCCTCTCTGATACAAGCAGCAGGTCATTGAATGGCAAACTGAGGGCCCTCTTTGTGGGATATAGCATTTCAGACACTATAGTTACTGACGACAGACCTAAATTTGCCTTGGAAGAATTTTAGGCATTTACACACAAAGGGTGGTTGACAACACACCTCCTCCCCAGCATACCCACAGAGTAATGAAATCATAGTAATGGAATCAGCTGTAAAAACAGCTAAGTGACTGTTACACAACGTTATTTCTTCTGGCCAGACCCCTTGTTAACATTTTTGGCACTCAGGAATACCCCATCCCAGTGGTGCCAGAACAGTCCCACCCCAAGCATTGATAGGTCAAAACCCTATTACCAATAAGGGGCGACCTATTGCAGCCAGAATGATGGAGATGCCACCAAGAGGAGGTGGCCAACAATATGAGAAAGTAGGCACTAGAGTACAAGAGGCTAGCCAAGGATCTACCAGGCCTGGAGACAGGCAGTCCTGTGAGTATCCAGCCACTAGGGAGACATCGGAAGGAGTGGACTAAAGAAGCTGAGGGGTGCAGTGCCACTGAGGTCATGCAAGGTGTCTAAGTAAGAGGGACAAGTGACCAAAGGCATAGGAGGCACTTATGAGTCAGCAACACACCACCGAGAGAGCCCACAGAGAAAGACCAGAGATAAAACCTGCTGGAGGCCGACCCCAAAGGGAGGTAGAAGACCTGCACAGAGAGTTTTCTACATTCTGAGGCAGGTGACATGGGGAGGCCATTCCCAGTGTGGTTGCTTGTTGAGGAGACCAAACTCTCTCAATGACTATGTAATCAGATGAGTCTGTGGTAAAGATGAGACTCCAACTTGGCTATGTGCTAGCAACCTCTGGCCAAAGAGACATGGGGGTGGGGTCTGGGTGTCAATTATGTGCTTTTAGTGTTTAGATTAAAACATTTTAAAAATTAGGAAAGATGTATCATGATCAATAGAAGTGGAGTCAGAGTGTCAATGTTGTTTGGGAGGAATGTTACTGATGGGACACCAGTGGAAGAGGGAACATGGAGAGTTAGGCTGGGGAGTTAGCCACATGTACCGAGCAGTGCTTAGGGTTTAATAAAATTTCACTTGTTCAACTTAAACTGCATTCAGCATCATGTTTTGTTTATGGGTGTTCCATAAGCTTTTACAGTTACATCATCTGAAGATTTGTCTGCATTATTTTAATTTTCTGCTCACTCCCTGTTCACATTTCCAAACAGTTCAAAATGGCAAACAGAGCTAAATTTAGGTCTCTTAGATCCTCTGCCCACCTCAGTCTGGCTTTGCATTTTCACCCCACATTATCTCTATCAATCTGCAATTGGCTGGCTAGATATACTCTGCTTCCTAACGTAATTCATACTGTAGCTGAATATTTGTGCTCAAATAATTATCCCCATGACAGCTGGGTTGTGAAACTGTTTCTGAACTTCAAGGACCAGAACTTTAACTAGTGTTGAATCAACACACATCCATTGACGAATGCAGCTATGCTGATTTACATTAGCCAGGGATCTGGCACCCAAAATTTAAACCATTTTATTAATATTTAATTTATACATATCCTTACTATCTACCCTCATGTTTTTAAATTGGTTTATGGAGGATATACATGGTTTTGTAGTTCATAGCCCATCACTAACTAGGTTTTGATGCAAGGAGTTAGAAGGCCTAATTTGAGTGCTTTTTTTTGAGAGAGAGACAGAGATAGATTTGAACACTTATGGATATGCAAGGAGGGAAAGTATTTGAGACTAGTGAGGTGCAGTGGCTGAGTGGTTAAAGGTGCTTCTCTCTCTCAATCTCACACTGAAAAGCCACCTCCAAAATGGTGGAAAGGCAGCTGGGCGTGATGCTGGTCACATCATTCCCTTGTGTATTGCTGGTTATGAAACTGAGGAGCTTTAACGTGTCAGCCTGATGAGCTATTGGCTATGGGGAACTGTGACTTGACTAGTCTTCTCCACTACATGAAGTCAGAAGAACACCACAGACTGAAGGAGCTTAGAAGGGGATGATAATCAGTCTATAAATCCCTTCCAGGTAACTATGCATGGGGGAAAAAAACTATTCATAGACTCAGTAACTGGAGGATTGTTCACAGCCTCAATACAAGGAGCGAGAGCTTGAAGCTAAAGGAAGAAAAAGTTGGTTAGATGTTTGGATACTTGTGGGAGTAAGAGCAATTAGGTAGTAGAATGGACTCCTATGGGAGGTGAATGAGATCCTGTCACTTGCAGATGTTAAGAATCCCTGGGATACACAACAATGGGGATGATGTAGCATTGGGAGTTCTCAAACACTTCAATAGAACTCCGATACCATCATGATGGCCCATTAGAAATGGACATTTTGTAACCTTAAAATATGGACCATTTCATTGCCTACAATCATCTTTTACTGGTTAGGCAAGTGGCAAGCTCTGTTCTGTTTTCTGCTCAACTCATTTGTTTTATTGTTACCTCATCTTCTAAAGCACCCTCATTTGCGTGTCTCATCCACATTTGGGGTGTCAACAACTTCCCTGAAGAGGAAGGGTCACTTTTTATCCAGCCAGAGTTCCTTTGTCTTCTCAGTTCCCAGTCTTTTCACCCTGCTTCAGTTCAGTAACCTCCAGGCAATAGCACAGGCATTAGCCCTTAACCTACAACCCTTGAGAGTTTACTGCAGGGTGGCTTATCTCAAGCCAATCTTTGTTCTTCCCTCTTGTTTTCCTTACAGCCCACTATTAAACTGAACTATATTCCCAGTAACCTCCCAATAACCAGGTCAAACACAATATTCATAAGTTTATAGGGTAGCCTGTGATAAGGTGAGAATTTGGGTAATATTTTTGATTCCTATGTATGCCTCAGTTTCCCTCTGTGGTTTGCATTGCTATGCATGGAGTGTAAAGGGTTAAATGCAGTTCTTGGGGCACAGCATGACACGAGGTGTTGGTTCACATAACTGTCTGGGATGGTATAAAAAGGACTGGCTGAAACTGACCCATATCAATGGAGGAGCCAGAAAGACAATGGGAACCCCAAGAACTGAACAACTGATACAGGAAACTCCAGCAGGCAAAACATGTGAACGCAACATCGGTCTGCAAGAGGAAGACAATGGATCAAGAAGTAACAGCAGGAAAGGTTAAGAGCTGGCCTTTGGAGAAACACAGCAGCTCTAAACGAGCGTTGACAGAGTGAGAGAGAGAGACAGACAGACAGACACGCATTGCACCAAAATGGATTCTGCAGCAGTGTGGCTAGGCAGAGTCCTGAGGTTGGGCAGTCTAAACTCAGTCTTCACCTTTGCTTCTCTACACTAAACCTAAGGACTTTCCAGTGCTGTAGTCTTGCTGATTAATAAACCTTCCTTTGTTTTGATAAGGCTGCCTGGTGTAACCACAAATACAGGCTGAGGTGCACGGATCCCTGAGGAGAGCAAAAAGTCTCCGGTTCAGAGACTCTCTCAGTTGGACTCGCTGGACAAAGCTCACAGTGTGAAAGAGGAGTGCTGGAGCCTGGAGGCTCTGCCTTGGAAGCATTGAGGCTGCATGGCCTACTCTTAAAGAATGGGAACACGGCAGGGATTCCTCCAACAGACTGTTTAAAAGATGGGGTATAGCTCATATTGATCTGTGACACCGCCCTCCATCTGTCACAGTGTGGTCTTATTCAATGTCTTCATTCATAGAAAAGAGTATGGGGTTCCTGCGTGGAACACAATTTTAAAAGGGGAAATTTTAAATTGAATGTCAGGGAAAAAGCTTTGACAGATAATTTTTTTTTTTAGATTGTGGAATAGCTTCCAAGTGAAGTGATGGGAGACCCATCTCTTGGGAAGATTTAAAACTAGACTTGACAGAATATGAGAAAATGTACAAATGAGACATTTCTGCACTGGAAGAGAGATAATAAATTTGATTCTATTACTATTCTAATCTATGTTGGTGTTTTGCATTGTGACTCCATAGGTTTTAGTAAGTGGTTTATATATTTGAGCACTGCAGGGAATGGACCATCAGGGAAGATCAGGATGGCTGCAATGCAATTTTGTGATATGCAATTTTAGCAGGGGCAGGGCGAGAGGTTGTGCATTTTACCACACATGATAAACTTGAGTAACAAGTGTGGCATTCTCTGTGACAGCATAAAAATGGCTTGACTATTTATGGCATATTTTGCAGGTCTGTAGAGATCTGAGATTACATTAGAGGAAGGATTTAGTTATGTTTCTATGGAAACCATAACTACTATATAAAGCCTGTTTAACAAGAGAGCTTGTGACACAGTATCTCATTCAAGGTGAACTACCTCCAAGCTGTACCACTGACAATTTTTCAACTGGACTTTAATCTTTAGCAGACACCAGTGAATTCCTGACACCTCTAATAGGAGGAAGAGAATCAGTGGGTGCTGATGGATAACTAGATAGCACGATATCATGAGAGCTAGAAGGTTACAATGCAGAATCCCATTCACCCTGGTAACTCTTAATGAGGCAGTTTTCATATGGTAGAACATACAAGTATTGGCCCTGATTTAGAAAAGTATGTGGTTCAGCACAAACATGTGCGTACGTGCTTTCCTGAATCAGGGTCACTTGGCCCGATTCTCCTCTCACTTGTACACCATTTATACACTAGTGTGGCTCACACTGAAGTCAGTGGAGGTAGAGGAGAAACAGACCCAAAATTTTTACTTTAAAATATTGAAGTGCCCACAGCTGTTCATTCACAAACACTTAGAGGCCAGAGGGATATTTTCTTGAGTAAGTTTACCACTTTGCTCTATGATGAGAGTCTGCTTTGAAATTAAAAAGTTTTCATGTTCAATGGCCCACCTGACATCTTATCCATATTTATAATGAATACACAAAGGTTATCGCTTAGCTGAACTGATTAGAAGCTGTTTGCCAGAATACATTTTCCTCTCTTCTTCAGGGAGGAAGCTTTTAAATAAACTTTCAGAAGGTGCTTAATGTGAAATTGACAGTGTTTCTTACCTTGTTGTGCATGGCAGTGGAATACAATAGAAATAATTAAGCTGGCCATATCTGCTATTCGCCCTAGTGGCAAAAGCTAAGGTGGGACGTTGCTTTATAAATTGTTAGTTATCTAGCCATAAAAGGCTTACTGAAGTGGAAAAAGTTACCAGAGCTGGCTCTGAATGGGGGCTCAAGGTGGTTTCTGTACATTATCATATTTTTTTCCAAATCCTCAAATCTGCTACTGCAGTTTATTTTAAAAAAAGGCAACAAATTACAAACATTTTAAGATAATGTGAAGGGGGGGATGGGGGAAATATATGAAATAGGTAAATGCCCCTTCTTAAAGTTGACAAAAAAATATGTAATTTTTTTTTTAAACGTAGCTTTGTATTTACCCACCAAACAAATAGAGCTTTCTCCCCAACATACCTCAGCTCTGGTCACCAGGGGCTAATTCATTCTCTGTATTCATTCAGGTCCTAGACTTGCAAAGACTTAGGCATATGCTTAACATCACAAGAATGTCATATGAAAGACAGAGGAGTTCTACTTGGCATTGGTGAGGCTTCAGCTAGAATACTGTGTCCAGTTCTGGGTACCACACTTTAGGAAAGAGGTGGACAAATTGGAGAAGGTCCAGAAGAGAGCAACAAAATGATAAGAAGTATAGAAAACCTGACCCATGAGAAAAGGTTAAAAACTGGGTATGATTAGTCTTGTGGAAAAGACTGAGGGGAAACCTAGTAACAGTCTTCAAATATGTCATGGGCTGTTAAAACTCAAATGTTCTCCATGTCTTGTAGGACAAGAAGAAATGGTCTTAATCTGCAGCAAGGGAGATTTAGATTAGATATTAGGAAAAACTTTTTAACTATAAGGGTAGGTAAGCTCTGGAATTGGTTTCCAAGGGAGATTGAATTCCCATCATTGGGAGGTTTTTAAGAAAAGGTTGGACAAACACCTGTCAGGGATGGTCTCTAGGTTGACTTGGTCCTGCCTCAGCACAGGAAGCTGGATTTGATAACTTGTGGAAGTCCCTGCTAGCCCTGCATTGCCAGGATTCACATGCTAGGAGTGTCCTATTGAAGTTAATGTGATTACTCCCAATAAGTAATGCTAAGGACATGCGTAGGTCTTTACAGAATTGTGGCCTCAGTCCTAAGCTTCTCTGCTATAACTACCAATAAAGGAGCCACTTAATACCAATTGTGGTGGGGATTTTTACAAGGTATATGGACGTCAACTCACTAGGAAATGGACTGAGACCACCAAACTGGCATCACAAGGTAACAACTTCCAGTCACTGGCAACTGGAGTGGATTTGAATAAGTGACCTAGAGGTGGGAGGCTGCTGTGTGAAGCTACCAATCCTCTGTCTGGGTGAATGAGTTACTAACATAGCCACATTTCTTAGAATAGGTGAATTGTTTCCCTGGCCAGTCACACAATACTCCTGAATAATAATTGTTTGTAACAGATTAGAATTTGGCCCAGATTGATTTACTCTGGAGGAGTATGGAAAGTGCAGGAAAGATGCACCAAAGCGAGAAGAGATGCCCTAAGGCAACTGTCTTTTCTTAAAAATCACCCAAAGCAAAATAGGGTTCTTGTCTGTTTGATGTTTCCACTTAGCTTTAAGTTCTTCAAAGAAATAAGAAACGAGTTATCAAATCTAGATCTAGGATTGCTTTCAAATCTCTGTAAAATATAGAAGCAAGAGAGTGATGCTTCCTCTCCACAAGCATGTGAGCTGCAAACAGAACTGAAGGGGGAATAATGTAGGATGCTTTGACCATAAAGCCTCCTGCAGGAATGTTGTAGAAAGGAAAATAGTGTTGGGCCAGACCATCCCTTCTGCTTCCCTTGAGTTCAGTGGAGGCCCTTTCATGGGTCAGCAGATTTATGCAGACAAACTCCACACTCCAGCAAGAGAATGAGATGATAGAAATTGTGCAAGTGTCTCTTGTGGAGGTTTGACCCATGGAGGACATGATCTGGCTATTGATAATTTATATAAAGAGTCATTTTTTTCTTCCCTTTACTGGTAATACTAAAAAGGTGACTTTATTCAAACATGAGTTGCTGAGATTTCATCCTGCTGGTGTTCCCACCAAGCCAGGTGTAAAAGAGAATGAGGGAGATGGTCAGATTTGCTTTTTCTCCTTGGTCAGCAGCCATACATCTTCATAAGGAAGCAAGGAGCTTATCTTAAAGAGCACAAAGGACATATGTGGGCCCTTACTCGCCTCTGCTGGGGTTGGGGAGTTTACTCAAGTCCTATAACCCTTCTCCGTCCACCAGCTCCAGTTGCAGCTTAGGTGTGGGGAAGGCAACAGTGTTGAATACAGAACCCCAGCCGTCAGCCTCCCAAGGGGTTCCTGGGATGTGGTGATTTTTACCCTTCAGACCCATCACAACCAGATGCTAAGGGGAGGGTGATGCACCAGCCCAGTGATCCTTGTTGATGGCTCTTTTCAGGGCCTTATAGCTCATTCAGTTTCCCCAGAATTCCATCAGCTGAGGAGGAACCCCCTCCCTGCTGAGACACTGGCTTCTGACATCTAGGGTATGTCAACACTGTGTCTTAAACCCAAAGTAGCAAGTCTCAGAGCCCAGGTCTACAGACACAGGCTTGTGGTACCTGTACTACGGTGCTAAAACCAGTATTGTAGACATTGTGGCTCAGGCTGGAGCAGGATTCTAAAGTCCAGCCCCACTCCCCAGACTTCAGAGCCTGAGCTTCTACATAGCTGTTTTTAGTGCAGTACAGTAGCATAAGCCCCACAACCCTGAGTCTATATACCTGGGCTCTGAAACTCACTGCCACGGGGTTCTGCTTGCCCTAGCCCCCTGACTAACATATAGCAGTCAGGGTGCAGCATCACGAAGGCCCTATATAGCTTAGCTATCTCTGCAGCAAGTACTTAGGAGGCAGTTTCACCTCCACAGGAATAGAGCCCAGACCAACCAGAAAGTTCCAGAGGGCTCTGTGCTGCAGGGGTACCTAGAGCAAAGATTCAATAAATTCCCCCTTGCAAAAGCCTTTACTGTTTTAGTTTATATATTATAGAGCCACAGATTAACATTTTCTGCTGCTCATGTACAATAGCAACATTTCCAAATAATTGCATTCAGGAAATTTTCACTAATAGCTATTTTCAGTTGTTTTATCACCAACAGTCACCAGTTAATTAGGTTTGGCTCTACGGATACATGCATGCAACTATCATGGATTGAATAAGGACTGCTTGGTGCTTTTCATTCCCATACAGTGCAAAAAAGATAAGATTCGTTGTATAACCTATGAGAGGTGTTCATATGGGGGTATAATGCAGTTTAACGAATCCACTTTTAATTCACACCTTTAATTTGAATTAATTTTCCTGAGTGTCCCCATGTAGACAAGTCCCATGTCTCATTTTCTAAAGGGATTTTAGGCACTTAGGGGCCTAAATCCTATTTGAAGGGCCTAAATCCCTTTAAAAAAGTGAGACTTTTTAAAAATCAGTGACTGGTTGCAATGCTGAGTACAGCAATGCCAAAATACCTTTAAAAACATCTGGCCTTACTCATCATTGTACAAAGCGAGCGGCATTTGGTTTTACAAGACTTTATTTCTATACAAGCAAATTCTATAAGCATAAAAACCAATGTCTAGCTATGACATTTTCTTGACCTCACTAATAGAAGCCCATTTTGTCAGGATAAATGCATGCCTATGGCATTTTGAGGGATATTTTTATTTTTATGAGGGATCATTTATTTTTATTTCACCATCTCTCCCCTTCATTGTTCTACTGCACACTCAGGGTAGGATATCCTAAATCTTGTTAAATGGAAGTCAGGCAACAAGCATACAAAGCAAGATGTTCGAGTGTGTGTGGGGACATAAAGTAGCCTGTCAATTCTGAACACTAAGTGTATATTTTTTCTAAAAAAACAAACACCAGCTCTAGACTCCAGCTAAATATGTGGTAGCTGGAGAAAATGTTCTTTCTGGGGGGAGAGGGGGGTGAAAGGAACCCACAGGTTGCTATCTCTGCTGGCATCTTACTACCTTAGGTCTCTTGTAAGGGCCAGGAGAGATCAGACCTTGATTTTTTTTATATATATGAGTAGAATATGATAGGTTCCGCGCCTCCCCCCCCATCTCCTATATAGACAGTGGAGCTATTTAAAAAAAAAATCCTTCCTTGAAACCAGGAATCTGTTATATTTCCAGTGCTGAGTCAAGATATAGCAAAACAAGCATCTCTGTAGCAGAAGAATTGCCCACTCAGAAGGTCTATACTCAGAAGCTGGGGAGAAAGTTGCCGATTATTTCTGCTAGCTAAAAAGACATTTAACAAAATAATAATAATTTAAAGTCTACAGTAACAAGCCTGATCCTCAGCTGGTGTAAGTCAGCAGAGCATCCTCACAATGGAGTGAGGCTGATTTACACCAGCTGAGGATCCATCTAATGAGTTTCAGAACACACAACTTAAAAACAGAAGCTCAAAGCCAGGAATATTGCAGGGCTTGATTTTACAGTGTAAAAGCTATGGGACAGAGCCTCAGCAGGTAGCAATCAAGCTGATATCAGTGGAGCTACATCAATTTATTCCAGCCAAGGATCTGGACCAGTAAGTGAAATCTTGGCAAATACCCTGCTTGTTAAGGATAGATCCAGAAGAAATATTTTATTCTGCATCTCGTAGGAGCGATTTGATCCTGTTTGAGTTCTGAATTGCTGCCTTCTCTATTTCTCACCCACAGTTCTTAAAATTGCTAATGTTGTTAAATAATGAGGGTTGGGGAGGGTGTGAAACAAAAATATCAGAAATTGCTTTGTGCTCCAAAAGTCCAGACTTTGAAAGTATTAGCAAACATTGCGTTGTTTTGCTTTCCTCAAAGCAATTCATTCTGATCACTTTTCTCTGTCAAAATGACTGTGACCATTTTGTTAGATATTGGCCATTGACCCCGGAGGCAGGAGACTGAGCTTAACAGACCAGTGGTCTGATCCCATATAGCAACCCTGAGTTTCTGTAAAACCCCTGTAACTGCAGTAGTTGCTATGTTCATTGTATTCTTTCATCCCTCCATTTAAAGGACTACTTTGGTTTAAACAAGATCAAGCTATAATGAGATTTTCACTGGAAGCTGGAGAGATTTCACCAGGTTGAAGGGTCAGATTGTGAATGGCCACTGAATTCCTGGGTGGAGCAGAGGATGTGGCATGACACAAGGATCCCGTCCCCCATACATTTATTTTGGAACAAGGTGTGTAGCTGCATTCTTAGCACTTTTCTAAGTGCAAGGACCTGCTAGCCTGACTAGCCACTTCCAAAGGGGCAGAGAAGCAGCAGTACCAGGAGTCAACTCTCCTTCTGGCACAGAAGCAGGTCCACTGTATCTCTGAGGGGCGCAGCAACAGGAACATTCCCAGGTGGGTGCTCGGGGAGGCACTGTCTCCCTCGATCTCTTGCTGGAGTGGCCCACCTGCTCAGGACAGTGCCATAAAAGCACAATTGTGCTTCAAATTAGGAAAATGTGTTCTTTATGCCTAATATTCCAAAACCAGATAACCCCCAAAGTGTTCAAGCACCCTGGAGCGTAAAGCTTGTCTACACGACAGAGACAGTTTATTTTCACACTGCATTCCCCCTAATTCTGTTTAGCTTCTAAAGCTTGAAGACTACTAACAAGAGTAAATCCAATGAAAGTCAGATATTTTTATTAACAGTTTACTTAGCTGGTCCAGCAGTGAGGCAGAACTGGGCAGCAGTAACCTGTGGATGCTTTAGCTAGCCTCCTGCATCAGATTTCCACTTTTGCAGAAACATTTCAAATCATCAGAGCTAAGTGTCTTGAGGAAATGGCCCCTTCCCTTAGCGACTAATAGATCCCTCACTGGTAGGCAAAGAAAACCCAGCCTGAGCTACCAGCAAAGCTTCCTTCCTAAATTTTATGTCGTTCCTCCTCGGCATGCTCTCCCCCAAGGGTATGATATAGTGCCATAACGTAGACACTTGCTACAGTGACGGAAGGGGTTTTTCTATCACTGTGATAAATCTACCCCCTCAAGAGGCGGTAGCTAAATTAACAGAAGAGTTCTTCCATCAACTTAACTACATCTACAGTGGAGTAAGGTCAACCTAAATATATTGTGCAAGGGACAAAATTTTTCCCCAACCCTGAGCAATGAAGCTAGGTTGAGCTAATTTTTAGGTCGAGACAGGCTCCGTTAAGAGGCTGGCACAAAATACTGCAAGGACACACCTCCCCCTTGTTAAGCAGTCTGAGGGTGTCCTCCCCTCTAGGATCTTGAAGATAAGTGATGTCTAGCACCTGGTTTGTCAAAGCCCCCAAGCTGACACAGGAGTCACTCTCCCCTTTTTCTTAAAGTGAACGGTGAGTTTTAAACTCAAAGCATTATAGGAATATTCTTATTCAAAATGATTTTATAAAATACTGTAAAGTCTTCATGTATCTTTAAAGGAAAGGTGTATAGTTGGGAAATGTTTTTTCAAAAGCCTTTGTTTATTCCTTAAATACATAGAAGTGGTGTAAGCTTAGAGAAACACCGGACCCTCGGTAGAATGCGCGTCTATATAGCGCGAATTCGCATATAACGCAGTTACGGCCATGGATCCCAAATTTAATTACTTTAATTACAATTCATTTTAACACGGTCCCGCACATGGATCCCAAATCCCACATTCTAGGGAGAGTGTGGTGTATTTGTAAATATTTGGTATTTAAATGCAAGCCGCAAATAACTCCTAATACCACTGCTATAACTAGTTATAGATAGAAGCCATGAGTGTATTATTATTAATTGGGGAATTAGTTTTCTGGCAAGGCTTACACAACTCCTGACCAGCACAGAAAACCAAGGATCACCTCTCCAAAGGTGGTTAAGAATAAATTATTTAGGTTTGAAAGACTGTCTTTAAGAATTATTCAAGGTTAGACAGACTATTTTGAGAGCCACAAGACTTTTATGTATGTTATAAGGGTGATTTGAAAAATTTCAGCTCTGATTAAATTCTAATGAAAACTAAAATATTATTTCAGAAAATGAACTGAGTACAAGAGTTAAAACTAAACTTTAAAGATATTCTGAGAGTTGCTTCCACAAGAACAAAGCAACAAATTGCCTATTCAGGAGCTGAAAATACTGCCAGATCCATGCATGAAGGTGTTAAGCCAAGGAAGGGAGTGAAAGCAGCTAATATTAAAATCCACCCACACCCTATAAGGTGTTGCTCCAAAATCCATTTTTGAGGTGCTGCTACAATAATCTGCCTATTGTCCCCTCAATCTGTTCTTCCGGAGGTAAAAGTTTCCGAGTTGCTAAGGAAACACTATAGGACCTTCCAATAAAGTAATTGACACTTTGTTTTGGAAATAATACTGCCTGTATCTTTTTATTGAAATACACTGTATTTGGGATTATTAGTTATCCTAAACAAGGCACAAACACCCCGAGAAACAAATCCCTTATTGCAAGTTAAAGAGCACTTAGAATCATTTGAACTATATGCTATTGTAGTTTAAGAGAAGCAATTTGTTCCAAGTAGCCAGTTTGCAACAAATTGCTGACAGCAGTTCTTAAATTGCTTTAAACTATCATACACACACACCAAGCATACACATATTAAACACTCGTATACTATATTTATGCTGAACTATAATTAAGAATATTAAATCTATTGCTGCTTTAAAAAAAAAAGCACGCTGCTGCTATTCAGTTCCTGGTCAGTCAGCTCCGCTCCGCTCCAGCTTTCTTTTCTGTCTCTGCAGCAGTTTTTCTTGGACTTCTCTTGCTGGCTTCCCCGGCTCTTCCTGCACACCTCTCTCCTTCTCAGATGCAGCTTCTGGACTTGGAAACGGTTGCTGGCAGCTGGCCATTTATTCTACATTGTAGCTCTTTCTTTATATACCTTCCTGTTCTTAGCCAGTTACCTCACTCACACATGCTCAGTCTTGACCACTATCTCAGAATTCTGATTGACATCTGACCTTTAAAACATTTTGTGACCAATATGAGTGGGAGCTGACCAGCTAACTCACCTCTGTCACCCCTTGCTGCACATGCTCAATAGTTGCCAATCTTGCATCCACACAGTTCTTTGCCAGGATTTTTTTTTTTAAATCCTAAATTCTTACTGAGCATGCTCAAGGTCCACAGCATCTATCTCAGGGTGGAGTGACTTTTGCTTATTCAGAATGGAGATCAGAAATACAAAGTAGAGGCTGGAGAATTTTTTCCCTTCGTAATAAAGGGGTGTGTCTTTCACCTCCAGTCAAACGATAAAAGGAGATGAGTGTAAGTCTCTCTTTCAGGCAGGCAGCACTCTCGGCTTCCATCTCTCAACTTTGATAGCACTTCCGTCTCAATATTCTCATTTCTTTCAAGCAAGCAAACAGCAGCAAGACAAAGAACAATACAGCAGCAAGAAGGAACAATCACTGATTCTGCCACATAATAATATCACCAACACTTCAACATCAAAGCACTGCCAAGGAATTAGATTTACCCTGGTGATGATTTTAACAGGATATTGAAATGGTTTAAACTATTTACTCCCTGGAAAGGGCAACAGTTAAATGGAGAAAAATAGCAAATGACACTTGAATGTAATATTCTTAGGCAAATTAATGAATCTTATCTCAAGACAGCTCCTTGAATGGCTTCTTTTGAATAACGTATTTAAATACTTTCATCAGTTTCATAAGGCTTAGTTAAGATCACACTGTTACCTATTTATAAACTGTTTGTTATCCATTATGAACTAAACAGGCAACACCTACCCCTTAAACAAAAAGTCCTTTGCCCATCGCAGGCCCTGGTTCTCATGGGATACTTTAATCACCCTGATATCTGCTGGGAGAGCAATACAGCAGTGCACAGGCAATCCAGGAAGTTTTTGGAACATGTAGGGGACAATTTCCTGGTGCAAGTGCTGGAGGAACCAACTAGGGGCAGAGCTCTTCTTGACCTGCTGCTCACAATCCGGGAAGAATTAGTACGGGAAGCAAAAGTGGATGGGAACCTGGGAGGCAGTGACCATGAGATGCTCGAGTTCAGGATTCTGACACAAGGAAGAAAGGAGAGCAGCAGAATACAGACCCTGGACTTCAGAAAAGCAGACTTTGACTCCCTCAGGGAACTGATGGTCAGGATCCCCTGGGAGAATAACATGAGGGGGAAAGTAGTCCTGGAGAGCTGGCTATATTTTAAAGAATCCTTACTGAGGTTGCAGGAACAAACCATCCCAATGTGTAGAAAGAATAGTAAATATGGCAGGAGACCAGCTTGGCTTAACAGTGAAATCCTTGCTGATCTTAAACGCAAAAAAGAAGCTTACAAGAAGTGGAAGATTGGACAAATGACTAGGGAGGAGTATAAAAATATTGCTCAGGCATGCAGGAGTGAAATCAGGAAGGCCAAATCACACTTGGAGTTGCAGCTAGCAAGAGATGTTAAGAGTAACAAGAAGGGTTTCTTCAGGTATGTTAGCAACAAGAAGAAAGTCAAGGAAAGTGTGGGCCCCTTACTGAATGAGGGAGGCAACCTAGTGACAGAGGATGTGGAAAAAGCTAATGTACTCAATGCTTTTTTTGCTTCTGTCTTCATGAACAAGGTCAGCTCCCAGACTGCTGCACTGGGCAGCACAGTATGGGGAGGAGGTGACCAGCCCTCTGTGGAGAAAGAAATGGTTTGGGACTATTTAGAAAAACTGGACGAGCACAAGTCCATGGGGCTGGATGTGCTGAATCCGAGGGTGCTAAAAGAGTTGGCGGATGTGATTACAGAGCCGATGGCCCTTATCTTTGAAAACTCATGGCAATCAGGGGAGGTTCCGGATGACTGGAAAAAGGCTTATGTAGTGCCCATCTTTAAAAAAGGAAAGGAGGAGGATCCGGGGAACTACAGGCCAGTCAGCCTCACCTCAGTCCCTGGAAAAATCATGGAGCAGGTCCTCAAGGAATCAATTCTGAAGCACTTAGAGGAGAGGAAAGTGATCAGGAACAGTCAGCATGGATTCACCAAGGGCAAGTCATGCCTGACTAACCTAATTGCCTTCTATGAGGAGATAACTGGGTCTGTGGATGAGGGGAAAGCAGTGGATGTGTTATTCCTTGACTTTAGCAAAGCTTTTGATACGGTCTCCCATAGTATTTTAGCTGGCAAGTTAAAGAAGTATGGGCTGGATGAATGGACTGTAAGGTGGATAGAAAGCTGGTTAGATTGTCGGGCTCAATGGGTAGTGATCAATGGCTCCATATCTAGTTGGCAGCTGGTTTCAAGTGGAGTGCCTCAAGGGGTCGGTCCTGGGGCCGGTTTTGTTCAATAATTTCATTAACGATCTAGAGGATGGCGTAGACTGCACTCTCAGCAAGTTTGCAGATGACACTAAACTAGGAGGAGCAGTAGATACGCTGGAGGTTAGGGATAGGATACAGAGGGACCTAGACAAATTAGAGGATTGGGCCAAAAGAAATCTGATGAGATTCAACAAGGACAAGTGCAGAATCCTGCACTTAGGACAGAAGAATCCCATGCACTGTTACAGACTAGGGACCGAATGGCTAGGCAGCAGTTCTGCAGAAAAGGACCTAGGAATTACAGTGGATGAGAAGCTGGATATGAGTCGAAAGTGTGCCCTTGTTGCCAAGAAGGCCAACGGCATTTTGGGCTGTATAAGTAGGGGCATTGCAAGCAGATTGATGGACCTGATCGTTACCCTCTATTCGACATTGGTGAGGCCTCATTTGGAGTACTATGTCCAGTTTTGGGCCCCACACTACAAGAAGGATGTGGAAAAATTGGAAAGAGTCCAGCGTAGGGCAACAAAAATGATTAGGGGGCAGGAGCACATGACTTATGAGGAGAGGCTGAGGGAACTGGGATTGTTTAGTCTGCGGAAAAGAAGAATGAGGGGGGATTTGATAGCTGCTTTCAACTACCTGAAAGGGGGTTCCAAAGAGGATGGATCTAGACTGTTCTCAGTGGTAGTAGATGACAGAACAAGGAGTAATGGTCTCAAGTTGCAGTGGAGGAGGTTTAGGTTGGATATTAGGAAAAACTATTTCACTAGGAGGGTGGTGAAGCACTGGAATGCGTTACCTAGGGAGGTGGTGGAATCTCCTTCCTTAGAGGTTTTTAGGGTCAGGCTTGACAAAGCCCTGGCTGGGATGATTTAGTTGGGGATTGGTCCTGCTTTGAGCAGAGGGTTGGACTAGATGACTTCCTGAGGTCCCTTCCAACTCTGATATTCTATGATCTATGAACTGGCTTAGAAATCTAGGATCATGAGAACAGAACTAGCTCTTAATTTTACAACTGATACGTTTGATCTTGACTTTCCTAGAGAAGAGCACCTCCACCAGAAGCGGGCCTACGAAGATATAATCTCTATTAAAAGCTGTCCATGGAGAGGCAAACCTGTGAACTGCTGGGTCATGGGTGGCCTACCTAGTAGGGGGAGCAGACCTCACCTGGTCGTTGTGGTGGCAATTCAGATAATGACAAGCATGGAATCAGGCACTAGTCCAAAGGCGAAACTGGTGTCAGAATCAAGCGACTAAGCTGAAGGTCAGCACCCAAAGGGTAAATTGGAGTCAGTCAGAGACATATCCAAGAGTCCATCAGAGCCAGGAGTTAAGAACCAGACTAGAGCAGGTAAGCTGGGACTGGAGCAGGAACTGGGTTGGGAGCAGGGCATGGCACAATGGCTGGAGTAGAAAGCAGCTATACGTATGGATGTAGTACATGTAGAGCAGCTGCTGCAAGGCTCAAGTAGCAGCAGGTTGGTTCCCCTGACCAATCAGGCAGTACAAACATTTGGAGAGGGCTCATTGGGTCCAGGTGAGCTTGCTGGGTTGCCTAGCGATCTGGCTGAGAGCCAGCTGTGCCCCCACAAGACCAAAGAGATTGTAATGGAAATAACCCTTGTTCAGAGCTGGCTCTAGGTTTTTTGCTGCCCCAACCAAACAAAATTTTGGCTGCCCCCCCACCCCAGCCCTAGGCTCCCACCCACACCTCCCTGCTGCCCCAGCCCTGGGCTCTCCCCCCAACCCACACCCTCCTGCTGCCCCAGCCCTGGGCTCTCTCCCCACCCACACCTCCTGCTGTCCCAGCCCTGGGTCACTGGTAACTCGCTCCCAGGGGGGATTATTCAGCAGGAATTTTGGATGTGCACAGAACACAGACAGGATTGGTTCCCAGATGGTTACAGAACTGCAGTAAAGCTTGTGTGATTGGAGGATATCTGGAGGCATATTATAAGACTGTCCTACATAAATGAGGAAAAGTTGAGGTGCCTTTATTAGTCTTTTGTTCCACTCTTTGTTTATATGGGGAATTTGCCAATGCAATATCACTGTCTTCCTTTTAAACAATATGGCCATGCCTCCCTTCTTTCTCCTTATCAGAGACATTATCTCTCCCCCTTCCACGCTCCTCCCTGTCTCTCCTCACAATCCAGCATTCCCTTGTAGATGTGGAGATGGTACATGATCACATGTCTGATTTGGGTCAATAAGACAGACACCTTCCTGTGCAAAAGCAGAGCTAAACTTTAATGGTGTTTAATGGGCAGGTGCTGGTGTTGGGGATTGGGTAGGAACAGGTGCTTGTTTAGTTGCAGCAGAAGAACTTCACGTCATTGAGCGCTGTGTCATCCCCACCTCCCTGGGATGCCTCCACCTTCGTCTGGATCCCACAAATCCCCTTAGAGCTGCAGCGAGTGCTCCATGGGCCAAAATCACCCCAGGACTGTGCAGTGCCCACCATCTTGGCCCCATCTGAGCATTCAAACTCGATGTTGTTGGCCGCCGTGTCATCGCCCAATCCCTGGGGCGGTTCCACTCTCAGTGAGAAGGAGATCAGGTCGCCCTCGGTGCACATTTGGACCTCAGTCCAATCGCCCCACCTGCCAAAGAAGAAAATAATTACCTGAGACTTACTCAGGGTCTGCTACCCACCACGGGGCACCAGTCATCCTAGCTACTGTGCACCAAGCCCAGTGTTCATAGGACACACAGCAGTGACCTGAAAACAGGCCTGAAAGAACCTGGGGTATTTTGTTTTCTTTTTCTTGAGTAGTGTTTTTTCTTGCTTGGATTTAACCTCAGAAATATCAGACGTGTCAAGCCTGGTCTTCCCTGGTTTTGCCGGAGGACTTCCTTGGGGACTCAGGAGATGAGCCTTGAGTGACAATTTGGGGAAATGTGTGTAGAACTTATCAACCAGAACTGATATTACTGAGTTATGATGAAATGTTACTATGAAAAACTGCTGTATCATAAATGCCTCTCTGTATGTGGATCCACCACTGCTGACAGGACACGTACCTGTTATATTCTCCAGACTGAAGACAACGGGGAGGTACTTAATGTTACTGACAATGTTTTGACCATGCAAAAGTTATGCAAAAGAGTACCTGCATTCCAATGCAAA